>NW_020954586.1:1845323-1845997 GCF_900497805.2 Vombatus ursinus | reverse complement strand
CCGGCCTCCCCAGTGATCCGTGGACCCTGAGCGAGCCGGCCTCCCCAACCCGGCCTCCCCAGTGACCCACGGACCCCGAGCGAGCCGGCCTCCCCAGTGACCCGCGGACCCCGAGCGAGCCGGCCTCCCCAGTGACCCGCGGACCCCGAGCGAGCCGGCCTCCCCAGTGATCCGTGGACCCTGCTGGGAGTTCTCGGTGACTTGTCAGAGATCGGAGTCTTCTGGCCCGCACCTTCCGTGGGTGGACGAGAAGAAGCACTTGTGCCCATGTTTTCATAGAGCAATTCTACCCAGGCCTCAGTTTCCTCATCTGTAATATGAGTGTCTGGTCTCAGTGGCCCCATGGCCCTGTGGCCGGTCCTGAGGGCCCCTGGTGGTCTGAGCTGGACAGAGGACAGTGGGGTTGGCCCCCGCTTTGTTCAGGGCACTGACTCAGACACAGCCATTAAGACCCCCATGAAGAGGGTTTCGTTCCTTTTAATCTTAATTCAGACGCGCTGCCCTCCCGGGCCCTAAAAAGAACCTGGCTCCCATCTGTCTACAATTCCCAGAAGAGACCTTCAACTTCAGATTCCTTGTAGACTCACTTTATCTCCCTTTGAAAGCACCTTCCCCCCTTCCAGTTCCTTTCGTTTATCTGTTCTCATTGTTTATTCAAATCTCTCAGACCTTCC
>NW_020954586.1:1844534-1844923 GCF_900497805.2 Vombatus ursinus | reverse complement strand
ACCCAATCGTGGAATTGCCCCGCCCCTTATTGTTCCGCCCCTGAGGACGGGGTCCCGACACTGAGTGAGCCGGCCTCCCCAGTGATCCGTGGACCCTGAGCGAGCCGGCCTCCCCAGTGATCCGCGGACGCTGAGCGAGCCGGCCTCCCCAACCCGGCCTCCCCAGTGACCCGCGGACCCCGAGCGAGCCGGCCTCCCCAGTGACCCGCGGACCCCGAGCGAGCCGGCCTCCCCAGTGACCCGCGGACCCTGAGCGACCCGGCCTCCCCAGTGATCCGTGGACCCTGAGCGAGCCGGCCTCCCCAACCCGGCCTCCCCAGTGACCCACGGACCCCGAGCGAGCCGGCCTCCCCAGTGACCCGCGGACCCCGAGCGAGCCGGCCTCCCCA
>NW_020954586.1:1843815-1844434 GCF_900497805.2 Vombatus ursinus | reverse complement strand
CCCAGTGATCCGCGGACCCCGGGCGAGCCGGCCTCCCCAGTGATCCGCGGACCCCGGGCGAGCCGGCCTCCCCAGTGATCCGTGGACCCTGCTGGGAGTTCTCGGTGACTTGTCAGAGATCGGAGTCTTCTGGCCCGCACCTTCCGTGGGTGGACGAGAAGAAGCACTTGTGCCCATGTTTTCATAGAGCAATTCTACCCAGGCCTCAGTTTCCTCATCTGTAATATGAGTGTCTGGTCTCAGTGGCCCCATGGCCCTGTGGCCGGTCCTGAGGGCCCCTGGTGGTCTGAGCTGGACAGAGGACAGTGGGGTTGGCCCCCGCTTTGTTCAGGGCACTGACTCAGACACAGCCATTAAGACCCCCATGAAGAGGGTTTCGTTCCTTTTAATCTTAATTCAGACGCGCTGCCCTCCCGGGCCCTAAAAAGAACCTGGCTCCCATCTGTCTACAATTCCCAGAAGAGACCTTCAACTTCAGATTCCTTGTAGACTCACTTTATCTCCCTTTGAAAGCACCTTCCCCCCTTCCAGTTCCTTTCGTTTATCTGTTCTCATTGTTTATTCAAATCTCTCAGACCTTCCCAGGAAATTCCCACCTGGACCCTTTTTCCCAACCACC
>NW_020954586.1:1803947-1843715 GCF_900497805.2 Vombatus ursinus | reverse complement strand
TTTGCATGGGTCTCCCCCAATATAACATGAGCTCCTTAAGAGCCCCATCCCCAGTGTATGGCACAGTGTCTGGCACACAGCAGGCACTTAATAAATGTTCGTTGGCTGACGGACTGACTGACTGAAGGACCCAGATAAGATGGACAGGATGCAGGGAGCGGCAACCAGGATTGCCTTTAAGTGGGAGACGAAAGGACCCAGAAGGTGCTATTTGCGAATTGCTCTGATATTTGCACTCAGCCCCAGAATGTAGTGCCCTTCGCTAAAATCTATAGGAATACGGGAGAGCATGGTCCAGTCATCCCCAGAGGAAAACGTATGGAGGAGTGGATTGAGTGCTGCACATCTCCACGCTGATGATGCTGCCAATGCAGGATCTGAGTCCGCAGGCACACGAGCACACGCTGACAGTGAGCACTGATGGGCAGAGAGAGCCAGAACCTAGAACTGAGCCGAGGAAATTGGGACGGATCACATCTGGGCCTCCTTCCACAGCTGTCAATGTTCCAAACTGTTCGCTGTCACAAAAGTGCGTCCCAATGTTTTCCATATCACAGAATGTGGCTATCAAGCACAGAAGTATGGTGACAATCCATCCGTTAGTCAATAAACACTTATGAGGACTCACTACGGGCAGGCACAGTGCTAGGCACCGGGGATACAGAAAGAGGCAGAAGAGAAGCCCTGTCCTCATGGAGCTCCCAATCTATCGGGAAGGCAGTGTGCATGTACCTCTCACCAGAGTCAAAACTACAAGGAGTCCTAAGGGTAATAAAATGCCCATCGTCGATGTAAGTAGGTGGCAGATACAGCCAGCAATGACCTCTGGAGGAAAATCAGTGTGAGAGACATCACTGTGAGTCTGCACATCTGGAAAGGGAGAATAAGGCAACAGAACTGGAGGAAATCTCAGAGATTTAGGTGGACCCTTTATAAGAAATACATTGGAAGACAGAGTGAAGAGTCTGCTAGGAAAAGAAGGGAAGGAGGGGCTCCCTGCGTCTGGGACGACGAGCAACACCAAAGAAAGTTTACTTCAGTATTTCACTGGTGTGGGCAGGCTGTCCCTCCAAGGACGCGGTCTGAAATGTTTATGTGTGCCCATCTTGTGTGACTCTTTTCAATGGCTGTGCCTTCCTAAGCCTGTCTCAGGAGGCCAGCCAGGGTGCAGAAGCCCTTACTCTGGCCCGTTTAGAAACATGTGGAGGCCAAGGTGACAAAGAGACTTTCCATCAAGGGTCCCCTGTGCTCGTGAGGTGATGGGCTCATCCTTTCCCTAGACATACATTTCTCTGGATAGCCGTGGTAACATTTCTCATATGTGTTTCCTCATTTGAAATGAGTTACATACAGTTGGCTCACATCAACCACAGCCCTTCCTGGCAAGCTTGGGAGGTCTTCAACTTCATACCCAAAAACCCTAAACCCTAATTGTGGAGGACTGCCCAGAAGAAAAGTCAGCTGGACGCACAACTCTTTGGTATTGGTCAGATGTATGTATATGTGCAAAATATGTACCATATGGCAGCATATACGCGCAAGAAGCCACACAGCACAGTGGAGAGAAGGCCAGCCTTGGGTTCATGTTATGTGTGTGACCATTGGTGAATCACAACTTCCCAGCACCGGCAGCTCCCAAAGACCAGAAAGACAAGCTACTGCTCTTCGTTGGTGGAGGAAATTTCTATCCTCTAAATAATAATAGCGAATATTTATAAAACCTTTAATATTTGCACGATGCTTTAAGTACGTTATCTCGGTGGTTATCTCACAAGTGGCCTCAAAAGGATTCCAAGTCCTAAACTTATTCAGTAATCATTATTAGTGATGGGAGAAATAATTCATTTGGACCCCTACTCTATTCCAGACAGTTTGGTATATTACACAAATCGTATCGAGATAGATAGGTTCTTCTAGTGGGCCTCAGACTTTAATGTGACGTGCACTACTTGTTTACTAAATTGGGAGGCTCACTTGGGCAACCACAAGAATGCTGACAAAGATATGTCCATCCTGTTTCACTCAGATTCCGCGTCCAAACCAGCACAGGTGGGATGCCTTGATGCTTTGGAAAGTCCCCCAACTTAATTTTGTGCCTCCGGCCTGTGCTCTCTTGTCCAGCGCGAGCAGGTGACCATCTTATGACTACTCAGTCAGTGGAGCTGCCCCATGCTTCACTCAAACTATAACCCACTGTTCATATGTCACGTCCTCAAGAGCAAGGTCTGTCCACCAATGAGATTGTGTATTTTATTTTTTATTACACATTTTAAAAAGCAAACAGTACGAAATGGAGATTCATGATTTTATGTGCAATCCTCTTTTTCGTGTTCTGCTGAGTATGTAAAAAGGCTCATGTTTTGATATTTACATTCATGACTCTAAAATGAAATTGTGAAAAGATAAAAACCACAGGTTGGCTGTCTTTGTCCATTGCAGAAATAAACATGAATCAAATTCACACTGAAATTCACATTGTCTGAAGAAAGAATCATTGGTCCTATAGGCTCCTGTTATTTGGGATCTGTATGACCTTGGACAAGTCATTGCTTATCTCTGACCCTTGTTTTTCTCATCTTCAACGTAAGGGGGCTAGACCGATTGATCTTAGTCTAAGATCCTTCTCAGCTCTAAATACTACAATCTGTTAGAACTCATACATGCTCAAGGGAGAAAAAGGGGAGACCCACAGGGGTGCTATAAGAGAAATCCAAGATACCAAGTGCATGGAGACTCACTAAGGGGATGGGGAAAAGTATGTTGGAATTGTCATACTGAGGCAGAATCAAGATGGCAGGGGCAGAAGCATTTTAGCCTGGCTTGTCCAGCACACCTCTTTGACAAAGATACAGAAAACATACCAAACCAAATTCTTATTGGGAGAGTCAAGAAAAGTCACAGTGAGGCATTTTTCCAGACCAGAGCAGCTTGAAGAGACAGACAGAGAGGTCAGTGAACACTGGGGACAAGGTTTCCACTGAGCTTTCCAGAGCACCAGGGCAGGAAGCACAGGGGAAGAAAGAGATCCCGGGGACCCCTGAACTAGCACTGGGTGCTAGGACATAGGCCATCTGTTGGCTCTACCACCTAGATCCTGGGTGAAGAGGCACAGTCCCAGCCGCAAGCATGGGCCCTAGCCGTGAACGGGACAAGGAACAAGTTCTAAAAGCTTAGCTGTGTGACCCTGAGGCCAAGAGCAGAGCGGCAGCTCAGTTCTAGCCTTTGGGCCATTGGCTAAGCCCGCAGAACTACCAGGACAGGAATCCCAGTCCAAAGGGGAACCGGTAAGTAGTTCGGTCTCTCTGAACCTGCAGAACCTCTCAGTGGGTTAACAGTGTCTAAGTCCACCAGCAGACTATTGAAGCTCAACCCCACACAAGCCAACAGACCCAACTCGCATTGTCCAAGAGGATGATAAACAGACCACACCACTCTGGGAGTGCTAAAAATGTGCAGGCCCCCAGACTGAGCTGTGGAAGCAGCAAGACATAAAAGGATAGAAGGTCAAGTCAGACATCCCTTCCCAAAGTGTATGGAGCCCAGCGCTAACACAAAATCCAAAGTCCAGAAGAAGGCTGGAAGAATGGACAACCACAAAAAGGAGCCAACCACGAAGAGCTGCTACGGTGACAGGGAAGTCAAGACATAAACACAGAAGACAATGACTTGAAAACATCTACAAGCAGACTCAAAGGGAAAAGGGCAGACTGGACACAAATCTTACAAGGATTCCTAGAAGAGCTAAAGCAAGAGTTGGTTTGTTTTGTTTTTTTTAAAGGAGGGTTAAAAAGTGATTTTAAAAACCAAATGAGAGCAGTAGAGAAAACGAGAAAAGCAAAGACTAGGAAAGAAAGACAGGAAAAGAGAATGAACAGCTTTGTAAAAGAGGCATAAAACCTTAATGAAGAAAATAACTCCTTGAAAATTAGAATTGGCCAAATAGAAACTAGTAATTCCAAGAGACGTCAAGAATTGGCATAGGAATGCAAGACTGAGATCTGGTTAGCAGGCAAATCGTTCAAGTTTATTGTGAAAGCTGCAGATTTGGGAAGAGTCGCCCTTTTTTTTTTTTCAGAGTAATGGATCCCAAAGTATCAGTGAATATAGTGGCATATTTATACACTTGCAGACCCATAGGAGCTGAAAGAGAGTGGGTTTTAGTGAGAACAGATAGAGGGAGCAGGCTCCGAGGTCACATTTGGCAAGCACCCCAGGGGCCATATTTTTGGGAATTGATGCTTCAGTAGAAGGGTTTGAGACAAAAATGATCCAATTCAGCTGCTCAGATGTGATAAGGGCGCCAGGAGACTGCATGAATAGGAGTGAATGGGGGGCAGGTGGGGAAATACAGGTCTGAAAGATGAGAGCCAACTCTTGAAGGCCAACATTTGTGAGAACCCACAAAAGAGAGTGGCCTTGGGTGTATGAGAAAACCTGTTCTGCCAGCTTCCCAAGTTTTCTTCACAAAACAGATCAAATAGGCATCTTCTCATTTCTAATACAGGAAAAGCCACTTTTTGCCTTCAGTTAGATGATAGTTAGCATTTAGAACATAGGGCGAGAAATACAATGGGAAAGGATTAGGTATAGGTTTGATCTCTTCCATGATAGAATCTAACTTGATAAAGTTATAGGTATCCTATCCTAAATTCTCTTCTATTCCAGATTCAATTCTATTCTAGATATTTGTAAAAATGTTTCCTGGCTTTTTTATTATAAGGTCTTTTCACTGAAGGAACTATTTCTTTTCATCTTTATATTCCAAATGCTGTCTATAGTAAATCATAAGTCGAAAGGCTAATTTTGTTTACAGAGCCCTTGAAGATAAATGAGAATATGATGTAGAGTTAAACGCTTATCAGGTGAATGTGTGAAACTTAATATGGCAGAAGCAGTGGCAAAAAGTGGTCTAAGGAAGGAAGAAAGGACAGAGAGAAAGAGCCCTGAAAGCAGGAGTGGGGAGCAGAGGCATAGAAGCTGTGAGAGGTGTGAAGAAGTGGTAGCTCTGAAAGCATCGGGAAGGGGCAGCTAGGTGGCACAGTGGATAGAGCACTGGCCCTGGATGACCCTGGGCAAGTCACTTAACCCCACTGCCTAGCCAAAAAAAAAGAAAAAAAGAAAAAAGAAAAAGAAAGCATCGGCAAACAAGGTGGCCACCAAAAAGCATGGGGTGGAGGCAGAGAGTGGCAAAGCCAAGCTAGAAACGACCAGCCCTTGGGAGAAACTGGATGCCACAGAATGGGAAGGCCTTTTTCCAGGAAAGGAAGGATCTGTGAATAGGGGAAGGTGATGGACTCTTGAGGCCCCACAAGAAATGATACAACATTTCCAAAGGAAACATGGAGGATATATATGAAGTGTAACAGTGCAGAATGCCAAGAACATTTATCCACTGTTGGTGACTACCTAACCCCAACACTGTATGGAAAACTACAAAGAAGTGTGATAGATGAGTTATTGGACCCCTGTTTTATTCTAATCAGTGTTAATCAGTTGGATGTGATTCCCCAGGGGTGGTGATTATCAGCTCTGCATATTAGGCCTCAGAGCTGTGAACTGCAGATTGTAGGTTCACTTGCTCAATCAGAGGATGCTAACCAGACGCCCTCCACCCTTGTTTTTCCTTGTTATGGGGACTGAGCCCTGAGTGGCAGAGGTGACTCAATTACATGGAAAGCCCCTCAGCTTATCATCCCTCTGTTGCCCAACATGGGAGATGACCATGAGCATGGAGCCAATGAGTGACCTGGTTGCCTGTCTTCAACCTGCCTTTCTACCAGCCCTCCGCCCATGTGGATGCCTTGACATCAGCTCATTAGCCCAGCCCCATAAGCCTGCAATCTGCTTTGGTAGGACCTCCTGAAAGGTCAAGATAGGTCTCTTAAGGTCTGCTCACTAGCCTGTTTGGCAACCAATGGGATTTTGTATTTTGTGTAGACCCTCCTGGAGGGGCAAGGGCAAGGTCTATCCACCAATCAGATTCTCTATTTTTGGCCTGCTCCACCTGTATCGTCCGGCTATCAAGCACTATAAAACTAAGGCCCTGGAGGCACTGGGCATCTCAGATCCACTTCATGAGAGGGGGCCATGGACCCATTACTAAAATATCATTGGCTCAGAGCTCTATCTCAGTGGTGTTTTTTTTTTTTCTTGCAGATTGGACAATTTGAAAATCCCCACAGAAGGGAGAGAGTCCTAGAGGCAGCAAGGTAATGAGCAGCGCCTTTTGTTAGCACTTGGGAAAGGAAAGGAGCCCACGTGTTATTTTTAAAGACTGTAAATAAAGGCTACTCTTTCCCATGGACTTGTTGAAAATTTTCATTTCTACAGTGCCTTCCACTTACACTATGTGTGGATAGAGGGATAGGGATTTCCACATTGTCTCTTCCATTGACATTAAGATCCTTGAGGACAGGGGCCCTATTTTTGTCTTTCCTTGTATCTATTCCCAGTTCTTAGACCAGTGTTTGGCACAGGGCAGGCACCTGAGGAATGTTCGGTAACAGATTTTTAAATATTTTTGTTGACAAGTTATTCAACATCCCCCCAAAGTGCTCGCTGAGCCCTGACTCCAATCAGAGAGACCCCTACCACTTCCTGAAGCATCACTTTCTATGCCTGCTTAGCGTTGTTAGGAAGTTTTTGTGACAATCAGTCTAAATTTGTCCCTTTGAAACGCCCACCCTTTGCTTCTCTGGAGCTAATAAATACCAGTCTTTTCTCTCTTCCAGATATTCAAAGGTATCTATCATGTTCTCCCCAAGTCTTTTTCTCTCCAGGCCAAATATTCCTGGACCCTTGAACAGATCCCTCCATGGTATAACCCTGAAATGAATGCAGCTCATCAACATCCTTAAAACGTGCTGGCTTGAGTTGAACACAACCTTCCAGGTGTGAGCAAAGGAGGATCACACTGAGTTTATAACGTCCTCATTCCTGATAACCATGCCTTTCTTAGTGTACCCCACCACTGCCTCAGACATTTTGGCTGCAACATCATAGCACTGATGCATATTGAGCTCACAATTCAATAATAACAAAAAAAACCCAAAATCTTTTCATATTACCATCGTATCATGTCTCTTCCACCTGGAATTGTTGAAGTTTTGGGTGTTTTTCAATCCAAATGCAAGATCTAACCTTTATCTGTTTAATTTTGAAATTTGGCCCCATGTTCTACACTATCAAGATGCTCCTGGATCCTGATTCTATTATTTGGTATCACCCAGATTGATGTGAGCTCAAGTTTTTAAAAAATAAAATGTTTATTATGAACTTGACAAAAATAAACAGAGGATTATAGTTCCCAAGACCAGAGTGCGAGCTTGAAGGCTCTTACAGTCCAGCCTCCTCATACAGAGCCCAGTGCCTGCCTAATTAATACAAGCTTCATATAGGTTTTGTCTACCTATTTTACATCATTTCCATATACGAAAACCCTTGAAAACCAATACCAAAAAGTGTGGATTTTGATTATGTACAGGTTGTTTTTTAATTACACAACAAACTTAATGTAGTAGTTCCAGAACCGTCTTGTCTGACCGAGTCTGTACTTCAGTGCAATGAATGATGACTGCCGACGATGGAGGATGAGCAGAGATGCAGAATGAAAGGTCTATTGTCAGACACTGGCCGAAGTGCTGACTGGTTAGCTTGACTATGCGTATATGTTAAAATAGAAAGCCTTTGGGGGGTGATTGAAGAGACATAGGAGTTGAGTAGAGGAAGGTTAGTGACAGTGAGGCTGAAGAAAAAAGACCAAAAAAATATTTTTTTAAATACACAGAAGGGGGCAGAAAATTTGGCAAGCACGGCATCTGTGTGTTCACGGAGGTCACTGACAAAAATATTCAAGCAGCTCGGGAGCCTGGAGCACTCCCTTGCAGGCCTTTCACTCTGACACTGAATCGCTAATGATAACTCTTTAGAGCTGATGATTCAACCAGTTTTGGACCCATTTAATTTTACACTATCTAGTCTACATTGCTCTATTTTTTTTTCCACAAAAAAGATTTCATTAACTACCTTCATTCTAGGTTAAACCATACCTACAACATTCCCTTAACCTCATTCAATCAACAAGTGTTTTTTAAGTGCCTGCTAGGTGCCAGGCACTATGCTAAGCACTAGGGATACAAAGAAAGTTTAAAAAAAAGTACGGTCCCTGCCCTCGAGAAGCTCACAGGCTAAGGGGGGGGGTGGAAACAGCATGTAAACAACAAGATATAGACTAGTTTAGTAACCTCATCGATCAACAAAGGAAATGAGTTTAGTCTAGCGTAACATGTTCTTTTAAAATAATTTTTTAAAAATAATTTTGATATGTTTTCATATGACCTTCACCCCTTTCTACCCAGGGAGCCATCTCTTGTAATAATGAAGATGGGAAGGATAGAAAGCAAAACCAACCAACACAATCCAGCAAATCTGACAGTAAACACAAGGTTATCTATCCCCAATCTTCCCATTTCTGCAAAAAAAAAAAAAAAGGGAGACAAGTGCATTTCCCATTCCCTGGGGTCAAGCTGGGTCATTAAAATTACACTGCATTTAATTTTCTTGTTCTGTTTATATTGTTGTACTCATTGTCTATACTGTATTTCTGGTTCTCCTTACTTTATTCTGCAACAATTCATGTTGTCTCATGTTCCTTTGAATTCTTTGCCATTTCTTATATCACAGCAGTATTTCATTATCTATATAACACAATGTATTTAGCCATTCCCCAATCAATGGGCAGCTACTTTGCGATAGCCTGTTCTTGATGAAGGAATTTATTACATTCAAAATGTTTTGATCCAGTATGGATTTTCTGATGTTTAATAAGGTGTCCACTCTGGCTAAAGCCTTTGCCACATTCATTACATTTAAAGGGTTTCACTCCAGTATGGGTTCTCTGATGTCTAATGAGGTGTCCTCTCTGGCTGAAGCCTTTCCCACATTCATTACATTCAAAGGGTTTCACTCCTGTGTGAGTTCTCTGATGGGTGATAAGGACTGCCCTCTGTCTGAAGCCTTTCCCACATTCACTACATTCAAAAGGCTTCTCTCCAGTATGAATTCTCTGATGATAAATGAGGTTTCCTCTCTGACTGAAAGCTTTCTGGCATTCATTACATTCAAAGGGTTTCACTCCAGTATGAGTTCTCTGATGTCTAATAAGATGCCCCCTCTGGCTGAAGCCTTTACCACATTCATTGCATTCAAAAGGTTTCTCTCCAGTATGGATTCTCTGATGGCTTTTCAATACTTGACTCTCAATGAAGGCTTTTCCACATTCATTACATTCAAAGGGTTTCACTCCAGTATGGATTCTCTGGTGATAAATAAGCAGCCCCCTCTGGCTAAAGGCTTTCCCACACTCATTACATTCAAAGGGTTTTTCTCCAGTGTGAATTCTCTGATGGCTTTTGAGTACTTTACTTTCACTGAAGGCTTTCCCACATTCATTACATGCAAAGGGTTTCTCTCCAGTATGAGTTCTCTGATGAGTAACAAGGATTGCCCTCCGGCTGAAGCATTTCCCACACTCACTACACTCAAAGGGTTTTTCTCCAGTATGAATTCTCTGATGATAAATGAGCTGTCCCCTCTGGCTAAAGGCCTTCCCACATTCATTACATCCAAAGGGTTTCACTCCAGTATGAGTTCTCTGATGCCTAACAAGGTTGGCCCTCTGGCTAAAGCCTTTCCCACACTCATTACATTCAAAAGGTTTCTCTCCAGTATGAATTCTCTGATGGCTTTTGAGTACTTTACTTTCCCTGAAGGACTTTCCACATTCACTACATTCAAAGGGTTTCACTCCAGTATGAAATCTCTTATGTTTAGTCAAGAGTTCCTTGTGACTAAAGCCTTTTCCATATTGATTATACTCGCAATGCTTTTCTCCAGCGTCACTTCTCTGATGTCCAGTGATATTTTGTCTTCTGCCGAAGGCTTTTCCACATTCGTTGTGTTCATGTAGCCTTTCTCTAGTATGAATTCTATGAAATTTAATTAAGTCTGAGCGGTAACTGAAGGGCTTTCTGCACAAGCTACACTTACCCAAGTTTTTCTCTAAGGAGGATCTATTACACACATTCAGTTCTGAAAAATCCCTGAAGCTCTTTCCAAGTGTCTTATATTTGTGGAAACGTTTCTCCACACCTCCCTTCCACAATGCACCCAAGACTGACCCCAGACTAAAACTTCTCCCTAGTGTATTTCCCTGAGGCACACTCCCTTTATTAAAAGTTGTTCTAGGAGGGATTGCCACTTGTCTGGACTGTCTCTCTTGGCTACCCTTCGGTTTCTCTAAATTAATATCATCTTCTCCAGTTTCTTGAATCTTTGAACGCCGGATGGGATCCTTTGGCAATATTTTCTTGGATGATTCTTCCATGCAAACAGCCTGTATCAGAAGGGAGCCTTTGCTTGTAACCCTGCTCTCCTCAATAAAGGGATCTGAAACAAAGGAGGGAAAAGTCACTAAGCTACTATTTGTTATGCTGAAAAGAACTTTTATAGAAAGCTTTAGTTTCTATCTCTTCTATCAGGAGAAAAATGTTCAATCTGGACCAGGTAGAACAAACACTGTTTGGAAGAAGTAAAGCCAAAAACAGGTAAGGACATAATAACAGAGCACTTGAGTGCCCATACTCAATGAATTAAAAACCTATAGATGTCATTAAAAAAATACATCAATGAAAAAATTGAATTATCATCTGCGGAACAGAGGAACGTCACTGAAGAAGGGATCAACTAACTCTATTATTCCATAGAAAAAGCATAAAGAACAGACAAAACTATCCCTACTTGCTGATGACATGACAGTTTACTTAGAAAACCTTAGGAAATCAGCAAAGAAACTAAGCGAAGCAGTCAATAGCTTTGGCAGAGGTTCAGGCTACTTAATAAATCCACAAAAATCAATAGTATTTTTGTGTGGAAAAAGAACATAATCCAAGAGGCAACAACAGAAAGGGAAATCATACTCAAAATAACTACAAAATGCATAAAATATTTGGGAGTCAATGCACAAAATCCCCAAAGAAATAATAGAAAGGGAAGTATCAAGCAAAATGAACCCAAATGTCATAAAATTTCTGAAAGCCAACCCACCAGGGCATATTGGAGACTCAAATGAACTTTTAAAACACCTTGTAACCAAGTAAAGAATGCCTTTCAGCTGATTAGAGGGATAGACATTATTCATTGTTGGGCTGAGCCAAAATAATAAAATGATGATACTATCTAAAAAAATATACAGATTAGCAGCTATTCCAATCAACTTACCAAGGACATATGGGACCTTTATTTCTATCTTTTTGAGGCATTGGCCTAGAAGTGGGTTCTCTGGGTTCAAGTATATGGACATTTGGAAATTCTTCTTGGTTGCCTATGCAAAGAGGCACACTGATGCCCTTTTGATGGAGCTATGAATTGGTCCAATCATTCTGGAAAGCAGTTTAGAATTATGTTCACAAAGTAACTAAAATGTCCATACCCTTTAGGCACATACCTCAAAGAGGTCAAAGACAGAAAGAAAGATCACATATATGTCAAAATATTCATAACAGCAGTTTGTAGAGGCAAAAAGCTGGAAACAAAGCGGATGGAGATAAATGTGTGTGTGTATGTACATAAATATATATTGTATACACACACACACACACACACACACATATATATGAATGCTTTAGTTGATGGTTAGTCAATTTTAAATGTCTGTTAAAAATACAAAAACAAAGGAATACACATGTCTTTTCTGATACAGGGACATATGAGGAGAAAGAGAAAGATCAGAAAAGTCCTATGCTCAAGTGAAAGATGCACCTCATGCTAGCCAGCCCAAGGTCTTTGCCCCAGGCCCTGAAACCTCTGAGAAGAGCTCCCTATCCTATCTTGCAAAGGGGACGATACCTCAAGGACTCTCATCCATCTGTTCTTCACTCACTCACCTGGACAGGAGCATCTTGGTCCTCCTCCCTCAGGCCTCCATGGGGCTTCTCCTCTCTCCAACAGGGAGATCACATCCAGTTTGGAAACAGGAAGCCCTATATATAAGGAGAGAAGTGGAAAATTGCTGGGGACAGAAAGCTTTCTGCAGATCCCCTCTAGTCCCAGAAAAGAGGGCAGCTAGATAGCATAGAAGGTAGACAAGGGGACCTCTGAAGTATGCACCATTTTGTAATGTAAGGGAGGGTAGGTCACAAATCTAGTTTAGGCTCAGAAAGAAAACAAGTTCATTGAACACTCCCAATGCTCTCTCAAGCAATTAAACATCAGACATTCATTAAGCATCTATTACGTATGTGCCAGGCACTATACTAGATATTTCAGATACAGAAAAAAACAGAATCCCTCCTGGCCACAGTGAGACATGACAGGCAAACATCACGGAGATGTCACCAGAGAAAGAACAAGTACGGGAGAATCTCAAGGAGAGGGGTCAGGAAAGGTCCTAGGAAGGAGGTGATCCCTGAGTTGTGGAAAGGCCTCGGGGAGACAGGAGGTAGGAAGTCAAGGCCGATGTTGCTGGAGAGGTTACAAAGTGGAGTAACATGGCACCAGAGCCAGGCTGTCAGGAGCTTCTAGAAATGAAGAGTGGTGGGATCAGACCTGGGATATCCTCTGGGACTTTATTTTTAAATCTTTCAGTCATTAAGTACTTACTGTGTGTGAAGAGCTACACCAGAGAGATGTAAGGCTTAGCTAGACATTGTCTCTGCTGGCTTGCCTCATGGGGCTTCTAGTCTAGGAAGACTAAAATCCATGTAGAAATCTCTGAAGAAAAGGGGGAGGAAAGCCTTCCTGGAGGAAGAAGTACCCTAATCCCCTGAGATTTTGGCAGAAATCTTTGACCTGAGGGTTCAGGGAGCAGAGAAGCTGCAGCCTTGGGGCTGGCACAAGGAAGCTATAGGATTGCCATTTATAGCACAGGAAGACCTTTCACCTGGGAACCCAGAACAGAACCAGTCTGCCTATTAGCCAGAAAGGAGTTAGGACTCTCCCGGAGGGATAAGCAGTCACTGAATCACAGGGCAGCCCTGCTTACCCAAGGAGACCAGGTTCTCATAGTTCTCCAACATCACCTCCCTGTACAGGGCCCTCTGGGCAGGATCCAGGTGGCTCCACTCCTCCCGGGTGAAGTCCACGGCCACGTCCTCAAACATCACGGATTCCTGAGTCAAACACATTCCTGTTTAACCAGAGCCACTCCTCCAGGTCTTTACTACACATCACTTTGTCCTAGGCTCTTATGGATAGCGTTTCTTTATTGCTTATATTCACCCTGGAAAGTCCCTTTCACAAGTAAATCTCAAGAAAACATGTCCTTTACTCCTAAGGCCCCAGACCAGGCTCCATCTCAGAGCTGATGCACAACCCTAACATCAGCAATCCGCTCTAAATAGTAATTCCTAGCAGCTATGTAATAGCAATCCCTCTCCACCATTAACGGACACCCTGGGGCAGATGGCCTGGGGGAAACCAATCCCACACGTGGCTGGTCGTGCTCAGCGTTCTCTCCATTCCCAATTGTTAACGGTCCTTCACTCTCTCTCATAGAGGGATCACTGCTTCTCCACCCTACTACGGAAACCTGGAACAAGCTGGTGTCCTAGTTATTAAAATATGAACAACGGCAGAGGCCTGTTCTCAGGGAGCTATGCCCTCTAATACTCACTTCCATGGATCCATGACCTTTCGGATGATGGCAAATGAAGATTATAACCCACCCATGCCTTCTCAGGCCAGGTGATCCCAGAAAACACCCAACAGACTCCTGCAGAGGCCTTTCTCCTTCTCTCCTCCTCCTACTGAGGTGTTTGTACAGCCTGGGGCCAGCCATCTTTTATCCCTTACTCTCCCTGTAGGACAAGATCCCCTACATTTTCAGTTACACTTTTCAAAAAAAAAATTTTCATTGATATCTTTTGTTTTGACATTGCCTAGATGTCCTGTTCTATCCTTCTTCCAACTTCACCTAGAGAACTATTCCTTATAACAAGGTTGTATTTTTTTTTAATAGGGGAAGAGAAAAAGAAATTCAGCAAACTTGATAATGCATTGAAAAAATCAGACCTTATGTACAATGTGCTGCACTCATGGGCCCCCACCTCTGCAAAGGAACGGGGAGAGGAGTCTCTTCCTTTATCTCTGTTTGTCTCCACAGTTTCACGACAGTCAGTCTTGACTGTCCAGTGATGGTTCTTTCCATTGACATTGTTGTCGTCGTTGCTTACATTGTTTCCCCGGCTCTGCTCGCTTCATTTTGCATCCGTTGATATGAGCTTCTCCGTTCTTCTCTGTATTCAGCATCTTTGTTGTTTCTGATAGCTTAGTCATATCCCATTACGTATCGCCCCACTGATAAGCAGCTTTGTTTCCAATTCTTTGCTACCACAAAAAGGGCTGTTATAAATATTTGGTAGCTATGCTGTCTTTCGGATATAAGCCACTAGTAGTGAAATCTTTGGATCACAGAGTGTAGACATTTCAGTCATTTTATTTGCATAATTCCACATTGCTTTCCAGAGTGACTGTCCTAATTCACAGAGACCGAACAATGCATTCCTGCACCGGTCTTTTGACAACCTCTCCAACACTGACTAGTCTCATCTTTGCCAATTTTCCAGGTGTGAAGAACTTTAGGGTTGTTTTGATGTGCATTTCTCTGGCTATTAGTCATGTGGGACATTCTTTCATTTGGTTGTTAACAGACTGAGAATCTTCTTCCGAAAACTATTTCTTCATCTCCTTTGACTACTTATCTCTTGGAGAATAGTTTTTGGTCTCATACATTTCTGCTAATTGTTTACATATCTTGGACACCAAACCCTTACCTGAGAAATTTAATAAAGATTTTTTTCTCAGTCAACCACTTCCCTTCTTATTGCAGATGCGTTAATTTTGCTTGTGCAAAAGATTTTCATATAATCAGAATTATGTCTCTACTTTTTGCAACAGTCTCTATCCCTAGAGTTTGGTTAAGAATTAAACCTCAACAGACAGTTTTCAAAGGGAAAAAATCAAAGCTATTAATAGTGACAGGGGCAGCTAGGTGGTATAGTGGATATAGAGTCAGCCCTGGAGTCAAGAGGAGCTGAGTTCAAATCTGGCCTCAGACACTTACTAGTTATGTGACCCTGGTCAACTCACTTCACCCTGTTTGCCTCAGTTCTTTATCTGTAAAATGAACTAGAGAAGGAAATGGCAAACCATTATGGTATCTCTGCCAAGAAAACTCCAAATGGGGTCATAGAGGGCCAGACACAACTGAAAACAACTCAACAAACAACAATAGTGACATAAAAAAAAGCTCTAAGTCATTACTGATTCGAGAAATGGAAATTCAAACAACTCTGACATATCACCTCACACCTATCAGACTGGTTAAGATGACAGAAAAAGAAAATGACAAATGCTGGAGGGGACGTAAGAAAACAGTTTACACTAATGTGCTGTTGGTAGAGTTGTGAACTGGTCCAACCACTCTGGAGAATACTTTGGAACTACACCCATGGGGCTATAAAACTATGTGTACACTTTGACCCAGCACTACCACTAACCCAAAGAGTGTCTGTATCCTAAATAGAGCAAAGGGAAAAGAAATATTTATATTTATAACAGTTCTTATCGTGGTGGCAAAGAATTAGAAACTGAGGAGGTGTCTATCAATTGGGGAATGGCTGAACAAATTATAGTATATGAATGTACGGAGTACTCTTGTGCTAAAAGAAATGGTTTCAGAGAAACCTGGGAAGCCTTGTATGAATTGATGCAAAGTGAAGTGAGAAGAACCAGGAGAACAATGTACACAGTAACAGCAACATTGTAATAATAATCAGCTCTGAAAGACTGAGTAACTGATCAATACAATAACCCACTACAACTCCAAAGGACTTATGATGAAAAATGCTCTCTACCTCCAGATGGAGAAGTAATGGGCTCAGAGTGCAGATGGAATCATATTTAGTTCACTCTCTCCTTTTTTAAAAACATAGTTAATGCAGAAATTTGTTGTGCACGACTATAGAAATGTGTAATGGGTTTTATTTTTCTTGTCTTCTCAATGGGAGGGGAAAGGGAGAGGGAGAGAATGTGGAACCAAAAATTTAAAAAAAAATTGAATTTTCAAAAAAAAGCATAGACCTTGATTTTAGAATCTGTCAATATCTATTATGGAGACATTCTAGTTCTCATGATCTATAAGCTCAAGGCCATCTCTCAGAACGGCCAGAGGCTTCAAGGGTTAAATCTCTAAAGAAGACTGGAAGGAAAGGGTGCCACTGAAAATAAAAGGAAGACATGTATCGATACACTGAGAAATGATAAGGGATGCAATGTGACACAGGAGAAACTTGAATTCACCTGAAACCTGGCTGTGAGGAACCCAAAAGTCACTCCCTCCTCGTCCTCCATGCCGCTGTTTTGGTGAAGGGCAGGGCCTCCAGCTGGACAAGAAAAAGAAGCCATGGGGAGACCAGCCCTAAAGCCAACCTCCTAAACAAAGCCCTCGAGAGCACTCCAGATGTCTTCACCCAAGCCCATCTTCCTCATCTCTCCCACAGCCTAGATCAGCCCTTTACGGACCCCACCTGCCACTCACTGCTAAACAAAGTTATGATGACATTCTACCTTCAACTAAGACTTCACTCTGTCAGTCCTTTCCTTCTGGCACGGCACATAGTAGGCATTTAATAAATGCTTGTAAAATTTATAGACTAGCTCGGAGGTCAGGAAACGCTAAAGGACCTGGACCGGATAATGATATATCCTAAAGGGGAGAAAAACCAGGGGGGGAAATTAAAGTTGCAGCTAGCAGCTATGGCTGTCCTTTCCCAAGCTATCTCCCCACCCCAGACAGGATTCTACTCCCCCATCGGCGCTTCTGGAGTTCTTACCTCTCTCCCCAAGCATTGAGTCCAAGACCACGGCGTCACCCATCCAATCCTCTCTGGCCAGACAGGATGACCGCCACTTGTTCTGCCACCAGCAAGCAGTTCAGGGGCTGCCCCTTCACCTCAAGCGCTGTCCTGGAACTCTGATTAAAGGTCTCAGGACAGGAACCTTCTCCCGGGCTGGAGACATTTTCCTGGGAGACATCGTCTACCACCTTCACCTTCTAGTAAAGCCGGGACCTGGGAACTCAAAAGCACGATCACTTCAACTGGGGTCCTTCCCTCTGGGGCTCATGTGTATCTCTGGTACTACAGGCTGGGGATCAACTAGCATCCTTCCCAATGAAATCAGGGCTTGTAAAACAAGGCCCAATGTCACCACTTCTATCTGACCTAGTACAAGAGATGCTGGCTATAGCAATAAGACAAGAAAGAGAAACTGAGGGAGTGACTATAGGTAAAGAAGAAACAAAATGATCACTTTCTGTGGATGATATAATGGCATTCTTAAAGAACCCTAGAGAGCCAACTAAAATTAATTGAAATAACTTCAGCAAAATTGCAGGATATAAAATAAATCCACAGAAATGATTAGTTTCTATATAGTACCAATAAAACCCAGTAGGAAGAGAGAAACTCCATTTAAAATTACTACAGAATGCATAAAATATTTGAGAATCTACCTACAAAGTACATACAAGAATTATATAACTACAAAGCACTGCTTATAGAAACACAGACCTAAATAACTGGAACTGTAATTGTTCATGAGTCTGATGAGTCAATGTGATAAATATGACAATTCTACCAAAATCAATTTACTTATTCAATGTCATACTAATCAGACTATCAAAGAATTACTTTATAGAAGTAGAAAAAATAAGAAAAGTCATATTGTGGCCAAAAAGGTCAAGAAACACAAAGAAATAATGAAAAAGGTGTGAAGGAAGGAAGCTTAACAGGACCAGATCTCAAACTATACTACAAAGCAGTGATTCTTAAAATAATTTGCACTGGTTAAAAATAGAGATTAATTAGTGGAACAGATGAGGTATACAATGTACAGAAAAAAACGAACTTTTCACCTGGTTTTTGACAAACACAAAGACCCCAGCTACTGGGGTCCTTAATAAAGCTCTTTAATAAAGGGGTCTAATAAGACTCACTATTTGATAAAAACTGCTGGGAAAATCAGACAGTAGTATGGAAGAAATTGGATTTAGATGGACACCTCACTCCATATAACAAGAAGAATTGCATATGTGACTTAGATATAAAAGGTCACATAGTAAACAAATTAGAGAAACATGGAAAAACTTATCTCTCAGCTCTCAGAATAGAAGAAAAGTTCATGACAAAACAAGGGATAGAGGGAATCACAGATGATAAAATGGATGATTTTGATTGCACGTTCCATTTGGATACAAATCCCCAAACCTGAAAAAGTTTTAGAAAGAATTGCATCAGGTCACTTGACAGAGGAGGGTGGGCCAGCAAATGGGGCGGCTCCCTCTCATCATATTGGCAAAGATGACAAAGAAGGGAAATGACAAATGTTGGAGGGGCTATGAAAACAAGCACATTGATGTACAACCGTTGGTGGACCTGTGAAATGGGTACAAACATCCTGGAAAGCAATTTAGAATTATATAAAGTGACTCAAAAAGTGACCTTTTAGACCAGCCTTACCACTGTTAGCACTATACCCCAAAGAGATCAATGAAAGACAAAAAGGTCCCATATGTGCAAAAATACTGATAACCATTCTTTTTGTGGTGGCAAAAACAAAACAAAGTAGAAACTAAAGTATACCCATCAGCTGGGCAATGGTTGAACCAACTGTGGCATATGAGTGAGATGGAATATTCTTGCATTATAATAAATGAGGAACTAGATGATTTCAAAGAAACACGGAGAGACTGGCATGAACTGATGTGAGCACAGGAACTGAGCTAAACCAATACAACGATCTTCACTGTAACATCCATATTACCAAAACAATTTCGCAGATTTTTATAGGATGAAGAATGAATAGAACAGCACCAGGAAAATCATTTTTAGAACAGCAACAACATGGCAAAGACAATTTTGGGAGCTGTCAGAACTATGATAGATGCAATGACTATCCAGAAGTACCAAGGACGAGGCAACTGGGGTTAAGTGACTTGCCCAGGGTCACACAGCTAGTAAGTGTCAAGTGTTTGGTCTGAGGCCGGATTTGAACTCAGGTCCTCCTGACACCAGGGCGGGAGCTCTATCCACTGTGCCACCGAGCTCCCCCCCCATGTTGTCTACCTCCTGACAAAGAGGTGAGAGAGTAAGGGGGCAGATTTTTTGAGCGTGGGCAATGAGGCAGCTTGTTTTGTTTTTTGTTTTCCAATGGAGTGAGAGCTGAGAAGAAAGGAAAATAGATTGTGTTCATTAAAAAAAAATCTTAAAAAAATAAAAATAATGAAGCATGATCCAATCCAAAATATTGCGCTCTCAATGAAATCTTAATATACTGACTGCAAATAGGTTTTGCACCATTAATAAAAATTTAAAAATAAACTATTGTTTATTTCATCCTTTTTTAAGTTTTAATTTTTGGTTTGTTTTATAATGTACACTATATGTTAGTAGTACAAATGTATGACCCATAAATAAACACACACATTGACCGGACTGGGAGGAGAGCAGGAGGGTGGGAAAGGCATCCTACCAACAACTGTGTGAGAAAGGATGGGGGCAACTGGAAAGGGCAAGGAATCATAGCCCTGCAGCTAGGCAGAGCCTGGCCATAAAAACAGGCTGGTAATGAGTTTCATTGATTCATGAAAGAGTTAAGAAAAACCTACTGTCAGTCATTTACTGGGGAAAACAAGGCCTCATGGGCCCAGTGGAGGTGGGGGGTCAGCCACCAGGAGATGGTGTTTTTTGGGGGGGGGGAAGCACAGCAATGCACCAAGAAGGCCCACTACGGTGTGGAGGCGATATTATTCACTGCATTCACCTGCCGCCGCCCCCCCCCCCACGGAGCTGCCGACCCCCACTAAAACAAAGGCACAGGCCTATACAGCATTTTCCTTTAGGGTGTGCACCCAGGCTTTTTAAAAAGATGAACATTCATGGATTCATTACTTAATCATAAAGGATATTATTTTCATCCATAAACTAAGGAAACTGAAACTTAACTAACCTTTACTATTTTAAAAATTAACAACTACATCTGACTAAAAATATAAGCTTTGCCAAGAACTAACCTTTCACTCAAAACTCTTCTCCTTACCTTCAAATTCAGATCCACCGCCCTCCCCTCACCTCCCTCCTCACCTTCCTCCCTCACCTCCCTCCCTCATCTCCCTCCTCACCTCCCTCACCTCACCTCCCTCTCTCACCTCCCTCCCCTCCCTCCTCACCTCCCTCCCTCACCTTCCTCCCTCAGCTCCCTCCTCACCTCCCTCCCTCGCCTCCCTCCTCACCTCCCTCACCTCACCTTCCTCCCTCCCCTCCCTCCCCTTCCTCCTCACCTCCCTCCCTCAGCTCCCTCCCCCCCTTTCCCCCCTCACCTCCCTCCCTCACCTCCCTCCTCACCTTCCTCCCTCACTCAGCTCCCTCCTCACCTTCCTCCCTCACCTCCCTCCTCACCTTCCTCCCTCACCTCCCTCCTCATCTTCCTCCCTCACCTCCCTCCTCACCTTCCTCCCTCACCTCCCTCCTCACCTTCCTCCCTCACCCTCCTTCCAGTCCTACCCCCACTGCAGGCTACCTCCTGCCCCACCCCCTCACCCCCTTGGAAACAGCCCCAGATCCAGGACCCGAGGACCACAGGGAGAGCCCCGGTCCCAACCCGGCCCCACTTCAAGACCAGCCCCCGAAGCCATCACGGCGGGGCGCTATCACTCCGGAGAAGGGGCCCACCTTCGTCAACACCACCGCCACCGTTGAGCCCAGGAGCCACCGGAGTGGGGCAGCCCCTCCCTGCCCCGCCCCCATCCTCAGGGGACCCCGTCCAGGTGCCGAGCCCCAGAAAGGAGGCTCACTCCAAAGCTCCGCTGTGTTGCCAACTGGTTCCCCATCAGGGACCCGCACGGTTTTCTCAGAGGGAATGCCATTAAGGAGGCTGCACCCCAAGGTCCGGGGGCCCTTCCATCCAGTTCCTGCGGGGTCGTCTCCCCCATCAGAAGGGGAGCAGGTCTTCCACTGGGTCCCCAGCGCTGAGCAGGCTTTGCACATCGTAGGCGCTGACAGACGCCCCCTTCGTTCATTCACTCACCCACTGGGGATCAGAGAGTCTCCTTCCAAAGGGTAAAATGCTGGGTTCTGCCTTCGCTGCCCCGCCCCCTCCCCCAGAGCCCCAGGACCCACGAGGGATCGCGGCTCCGGCCCTGGACAGACAGGCTCCCTGGGTCCGGCAGCGATGCCTCCGGGGAGCATTTCCAATCACCCAGGGGCAGGGTGCACCTGACATGGGGGCGGGTGGGACGCCGAGACTGCGGTGACCAGCAACCAGGGGCCGTCCGGGTAAACTCTGCCCCCTGCAAGGGGGCATAATCGCCCACCTCCCCAGGGGTCACTCATCCGCACTTGGAAGCCTCCCTCCCACCCACGACCCTCACATCCGGGCTCAGATGGACCCATCGATCCAGAAGCATTTATTAAGCGCCCAGGATGGCCGAACACTGCGAGGCATCGGGGCTACCAGGACGAACGTGAAAACGGTCCCTGCCCTCAAGGGGCTTACTAAGGGATACAGGCGTGCGCACGGGGGACGGGGCCCTGGGAGCGAGTGGAGAAGGGGATGCTGGAGCCACGGAGGAGCCCCAGAGAAGGGGGAGCATCCCGGGCCAGGGGGCCCAGAAGGACGAGGCAGGATCGGGACCTTCCCAGAGGCCCAGCGGGGCCAGTCTGGGCAGGGCACTGAACGCCACCCCAAGGAGGGGACAGAGCCCTGGGCAAGAAGAGGGTCCGCTTTGGACTCGGTGGGGGGCTCCTCCCATAGTCCCCGGAAGGATGCGGGTGCACGCAAGCAGCAGTGGGTTGTCTGAACGGGGCTGACCCGGGACACTCCCCCCCCCACGCATCCCCTTCAGGTCCGCCAGGAGGCCGCGGGGGGCGGGGTTGGCTGGAGCTCTGGAGGGAGGGGTCCGGATCATCAGCCCAGCAGGAGGGAGGGAGGGCACCCACCGGGAGGGCTGGATGCTGCGTGAACCCCGCCCCCGCCCCGCTCCATCAGCTCCAGCTCCAATGCAGCCGAGGCCGTGGGGTCAGGGCAGCGGGTGCGAGAAGTCGTCGGTGTAGACAGGAGCCTCTCCCAGGAAGATGGACCCGTGGGCGGGGGCCACGAGAGTGGGTCAGTGGGAGAGGGGGCGGGATCAGGGACACGAGGAACGGGGGAGGGATGTCTGGGCGGGAGGAAGAGGGAGGGCTTCCAGGGCTTAGGGAAGGACGAAGAAGTTGTGGGAGGTGCGAGGAGGGCAGGTGAGACCCACGCGTGGGCACACCCACGCATCAGCGCCTCCAGCACACAGGCTTACCCTGGCACTCACACCCGTGGCATGCACGCGCGCACGCACAGACTCCTCAGGCACGCACACATGTGTGCGCACACTGGCGCACGCGGGTGTGTACGGATGTAGGTGCCGCACCTGCGCACTCTCTCCGTCCCCCTCCCCCCAGCCTCGGACCCGCGCCGCCCCGCAGCCCAGCCCTCACCTGACAGACTGTGGGGCCCCCGCTCTCCGAACCCCAAAAGGACCACTCCCACAATGCATCGGGCTAAGGGGAGGGGGCGAGTCACAACGTGCGGGGAGTGGAGAGGTGAGTCTCCAGATGCATTCTGGGAAATGGAGTCCGGCTGCGGGAAGGTGTCCTGGGCGCGCTCTGCGCACGCGCGGGTCCGGACCCTCCCGCCCGCGGCGGGAGTCTGCGCCTGCGCCCTGGACGAGGTGGACGGGGCTGGCCGGGGCGGTCTTGGCATTCTTGCCCATGGATGTCGCCTGGGCTTTGACCCCATCCTTGCTCCGCCCCCTCCAGGGACTGTCTGTGTTAGATCAAAGGGTGTGTTCTGTTGCCCACGTGAGTCAGGCGCGTCCCTGGGTCTGTGACTGAGGTGCTCAGGGAGGCGTGTCTTCCAAGGGAGACATGTGTATTTCGTATGTAGACATGCGTATGTAGATATGCACATATATGCAGTCTGCATGCTGACTCTAACTGGACTTGCGGTCTGCTAAAACCCCCAGATCTTTTTCAAAAGAACTAGCTGCCCAACTATACTCTCCCCACCTAGTATTGCTGCAACTGATTTTTTCCAAATAGAAGTGCTGGGAACCAGATTAAGATGTGATTGGCAAGTATTAAAAAAAATAAAAATACAATAGAACAAAATAATGATACATTTTCAAACTGTCAGTGTGCTCCAGACCACTGGTGTCAAACTCAAATAGAAGCAGTGGCATCAGTCCCTATGATGGGGTGCTTGAGGGCTTGTGCTTGTACTTGGACCCCAATTTCTCCCTAGTCTCAGAAAGTCTGTCTCTGACAACCACTCCCCAGCCCAAGGACACTGTGCCTAGCAGTTATTCATGCATGGGCCCCAGCTCGACCCTTATCTCTCTCCCTGGTGCAGCCACACAAAGCTGGGTGAGAGAGTGCTGGGCTGCTCAGGCCCCAGCCCTCAGATCATGTCTCTGGAAGCCTCCCAACTTCTTAGTAAGCGCCTGTCTTGTGAGAAAGCTTTCCCTTGTTGCAGAGCATTCTCTAATCAGGACAGAGAGAGAGGGGCATCTTGTCTGGCCCAAGGAGTTCTGTCCCTGGCTGGCCCAAGGATTCTTCCTCCTGCCAGATTCCCAAGATCCATGCCTCTGACATCTCCCTCCCTGTCTGGTATACTCCCTACACTTTCCCATCCATAGCTCCCAAAGACACCTGGACCTTTAGATTACCTCATCAGTGTCCCTGGCATTCCTTTCCCATGCCCTTTTCCATATGAACCCTAGCTCCATCCTCAGTCTCTTGCAGGTTCCTTAAGAATCCTTGCCTGCTGAAAAGCGTAACAATAAATATTTGCCACCTTGACTTAAAGAATGCTTGAGTCTGTGAATTCATTCCAGACGACCCCATCCTGTACACCAGTCTTTGAGGGGTGTCAGCCTCTCCGACTGCAACACCTACATAAGGATCCCTAGGGGCTGCATATTGACCTAGAAACCCACATATTAACATTATCTATGGCCTATTGTATTTTTATCAACTTTGTTAAATATTTCCCAATTATATTTTAATCTGGTTTGGCAGGCTGTGAAGTCAATCAATAAACATTTATGAAGCACCTATTATGTGCTAAGCACTGGAGTGGAGGCCTGCAGCCCTGGGGTCGTTTGATGTCTCTGCAGATTTAGGGGACCCTGCCCTACACCTGACAGAAGTAGAGAGATTCCTGAGGGCTGAGTCTGCTCCTGTCCTCACTGAACATCCTGGTTAATCTCCTCCCCTGCCAGGGCCAGGTAGATCTCCTGGTGGGAACCATCAGATCTTTCTCCAGAGTTCCATTTCATTCCAATATGGAAACCGAAACTACCAGGGGGCAGCTGAGCTATTCCTTTCCTACTTTGCTAATCTTCACATAGACCTACCTGGTTCCAAATGACCTCAGGCTGGGCATGGGCAGATCAGAGGAAGGTGAGCTCTAGCTGACCTTGCTGGTGGTGCCTCAGACCATGATGGCCACTTACCTGAGACAGCCCCCGTGCCCTTGGGAGATTGTAGAGCTATGGCTCTAATGGCTATGACCATTCAGCAGCCAGTGCTACGGGACTATGAAGTGTAATCTGAGGAAAACTCACCAACTGCCCCTTCTTGGATTGGTATGGTTTTTGTGTCCAAGTTCACTAGTTGGGAGGTTGTCCTTGGTATAGATCCTTGCATTGGGACAGGGTGCCTAAAGGGTTAATAACCTCTGAGCTACCTTATTAGTGTTGGGGGAGAAGCAGCTCCTCTCAGTGGTGGGGTTCATGTGGTTGGTAACTGCTGTCCGATATGTATTCATCACAACAGAAATGGGGAGGTAAAAACCTAGGCTTTAGTATTAGGCTCAAGCATAGGTGCAGGCCTCAGAGAAGCCCTGAACCCCTATTAGGAGTCTCACGAGCCCTCTTCTAGGCAAAGTGACATCAGAGTGACAGAGAAGTCATTCATTTACGTGTTGTGATCTTGTACCTTCCCCTCAGGCCATGAAAGTTAAAGAGAAGATAGATCCATAATGCCATGCTCCCTCCAGTGTCATGAAAGTGGAACAGACTTACACCCCTAAGGAACCAAGCTGCATCAAACAAACTTGATAGGTAAACCAAGTCAGGCTACCGAGTAAACCGCACCTGGAGGATTTCCCATAAGCTGATTGAGGAAGAGGATTTGCTTGTCCCCAAGGAGTCAGGGGCAGTTGAGAGGCTTCCTCTGGCTGCTTCTCTAAGGAATATTTAAGGCTCTGGGTCAATTTTCACATCCCTCGGCACAGGGCTTGATCAGGTGAGGTTAATATGAAGACAAGGGTTCAGGTAACCCAGGAGGAATGTCTGAGTCTCGAATAATAAAAGCAAAATCAAAACTTCCCATTGCGTTCCAGGTGACCCGGCTTGAAATGTCACTGCTTTCCTCGTCACCCCAATCTTTCTGGTGCTATTGCTCATGATCACCTCTTAGTATTGGGAGGCAAATGATGTGACTGGCAAAGATCCCCTATCCACCGCATGGAGCCAACCATCCAGATTGGGCCTTCCATTTAGGGGGCCTGTAGGAAGGAGAGGAGCCATAGATTCATGGCCATTGGGATAATAATTTTTCATCTATTTATTAATTTTTATTATTTGGGGAAGGGAGTCAAGGTCATTTATCCTATTGTGAATCCTTCTAAGTGTAATTTAATCTGTAAGCTGACTTAGTTTACCTATAGAGTTAGTTTGATGAAGTTAGGAGGTTATCGAACTGGCTGAAACCTGTCCTATGGGTTGTGAAAATTTACTTAAGGCCTCAAACATCCCTCAGAGAAGAAGCTAGAGGAAGGATCCCAACTGTTCTCAGTTGCTGGGTTATGTTGGTAACACATAAATCTCCCCTCTCAAGCAGCCCATTGTGAATTCTCTAAATGCAGTTTAATCAGTAACTTGACTTTGTTTACCTATAGAGTCTGTTTAGGTTTGTTTCCTTAGGGGATGTGTGAGATTCTGGTTCTACTCAATGAAATTTGTTCAACCTTTATGACTTTGAAGGAAACGTGGGATTGTGAATGTCTTTTTTTTTTTTTTTAACTTTCCATAGCCCAAGAGAATGTGTGAGATTGCAGTGTTTAAGGGAACTATTTCTCTGTCACTCTGACATAATTTTGTCTCTAAGAAGCCTTCTTAGAATCCTAATCTTGGTTCAGTGGTTATTTTTCTGTACACCCCCCTACCCGTATTTAAACATAATACAACCTAGGTTCTTACCTCCATAATTTCTGTGTGCTGGTAGTTTTATTTCAGCAGCGCTAACCTCCCACAAGAACTCAAAAAGGAGATACGTCTCCCGTAACACCATCAGAATAACCCAGGAAGCTCTCCAGAAGAGGAAAGGGCTGCCTCCTCGAGCCACTTGTCAGGTAAGTTAAAGTAGAGATGCCCTCCATGGATGGGCTGGTCCACATGGCAGCAGAGACCCTGTCTAACAGGCTGGGATTCTGATGTTTTACTTCATTTGAGCCCGTTTAACGTATGTTGGGACGAGGAGTAGTGACTCATTAGAACTTACCTTTACATTTTAGTTCAATGTCTAGTACTTAAATACTCAGAAATTCCAAGTCTAACCTGCCCAGCTACCCTAGCTAGGAATATGTCAGGAATGTTATGGGAAGGGATTCATGCTTTGTTCTCTAAAGTCCCTTCCAACTATCCAATGATGATACAATTAGATTTTAATTAATTAATTTAGATTTCAATTTGCCAACATTGGGTTCAACCTGATAAGCTTTAAACAGGGATTTGGGGGGGGGGGGCTAGGCAATGGGGTTAAGTGACTTGCCCAGGGTCACACAGCTAATAAGTGTTATGTGTCTGAGGTCGTATTTGAACTCAGGTCCTTCTGAATCCAGGGCCAGTGTTCTATCCATTGTGGCACCTAGCTGCCCCTAAACAAGGATTCTTAACCTGGGGTCCATAAACTTTTTTTAAAAAAATATTTTGATAACAGTATTTCAACATAATTGTTTTCCTTTGCTGCTTCACTTAAAAACTTAATTCTGAGGTGGGGTCCACAGGCTGTGCCAGAAGGGGTTCACAACACACACACACAAAAAGTGAAGTCCAAGGGAATTCCTTTCAAGAATCTCCTTCCTTGTGTCCTTTGGATTCACAGTCGTGATCCCTCAGAGATGATTTCTGTATTTTTTTTTAAATACAAGTGGTCTTATGATGAACTACAGTACAATTCTTTGAAGAAGGAAAACTTCCAATTGGTGCTTCCAGAAGTGACGTCTCCTTTCCTTAGCCCCGTGCCTTTGGAAAGAGAGACACCTCTTTATATCACCGACAGAAGCCCATTCAAGCCGGACTGCTGAATCAGCCGAGAGGTAACTTTTGAGATAAAAACTGGGACGGACCTCAGGGGAAAAACAAAGGTACCATTTCTTAGATTTCTAGACTCAAACTCACAGGCTTGAGGACTAAGGCTCAACCTCTCAAAAAGAAATATATGGATGAAAAGCATGGGGAGGGCAGAAAGCATATTTTAGTAATTCTATTCAATTTGCCCTTGCTATGAAAATAATGAGATTGTTTCCATAAAGAGATCTAAGTTTTTAGCGACCATCGCCTACTCGGCAAGCTGCCAGAAATGTATTGTCATGGTCCATCTGCTGGTTTGTTTATAAGGGAGGCTTCTATGGTGTGAGTGTTGGAGGGGATCCTGTGTCGTTAAGGAAGGGATGGGAATGTGAAAAGCATCAGTAAAAAAAGTTTTAAATTAGTTTTAAGGAAATGCATGGATAGTAATGATGCTCTCTTTCTCACCTCTCACCTGTCGGACAGCTGCTGTTTGAGATTTCCAGGAAAGATGAAATTCAGCATTGTCAGCCAACTCTTCCTTTGTCTGCTGATGGGGGCTTTCATAGGTGAGTTGACCTCTGAGAACACTAGCACATGGGGTGGTTAGAGGCAGAGTGAGTAAAGCTCCGGGCTTGGAGCCAGGAAGACCTCAGCTCAAAACTGATGGCAGATTTTCGGGAGCTT
The DNA here is from genome assembly GCF_900497805.2 of Vombatus ursinus. Lineage (NCBI taxonomy): Eukaryota > Metazoa > Chordata > Mammalia > Diprotodontia > Vombatidae > Vombatus > Vombatus ursinus. The sequence continues at coordinate 1,815,592 of NW_020954586.1, read as the reverse complement.
TGTGAGCCTGGGTGAGCCATCTAACCACTGGGAGCCTCAGTTTTGTCTTGTGCAAAGCCGTAAACATGATAGCATCTACCTCGGGGCTATTGGGAGGATTGCTGATCACGGCCTGGGAAGGACCTTAGGGTGCCCACTGTGAGCCAGTGACTGGTTATGCTAAGATAACTAAGATAAAAGAAGCAGATCCTGCTCTCAGAAGCTTACGCTGAAAAATGATTTTTTTAAAATATAAAGATCATTTTAGATTTACAGATGAGGAAATTGAGTCCCAGGGAGGCTGGTGGACTCCTTGGTAACTTTCCCAAGGTCTCAGAGGTAGGTTGTCTGACTTCAGCTTGGGTGTTTCTTCCACTCAAATGAAAGAACATGCATGAACTGCTTTGAGAAGCCTTAAAAATACCATATTTGTGCCACCTGTCGCTGCTTTGTTCTAAAAGGTACTGTGGCAGGCTCACCCACTCTTTCTAGCTGACACGTCTAAGTTAATTCCCATTTCTGGGCCTCCCAACATCCTTGGCTTTTGCACATGAAGGATTCTTTCTGGTGGCTCCAGAAGCTGACATGGAGCTAGCTGTCATGTTCTTGCCCTTCCTGTAGACCCCCCCTTCCTCTCCCCCCAAATGATGCATTTCTTCTTTATTTGTAGGTGCCAAGCCAGTCCAGGAGGATGGAGGTAATAGAATGGTTTTCATTTCTTACATCTCTCTGTGTGTATGTTTTTTTAAAAGACAGAATAGAAAATGAGTCGGGGGCGGGGGGGGGGGGAAGGAAAGCTGGGAAGGGGAAAACATTCTGTCTTATTTTAGGCAGATGAAAATAATGGCCAGAAATACAGTTAAGTGGCTGTGTGCATTGTCATTGATGTCTGGAGTCTCTGTGCTACCATACCAGACTTCAGGGTGGGAAAGCATGAACCTCTGGGTGATTCTGTAAATAAAAAGGATGATGTGTGTAAAGAGCCAGGGCCCTGGAGAGTCAGGAGATGTAGGCCTGAGCCCAGCTCTGTGACTTACTGTGCTGCCACGCACAGGCAAGGCAGTCAATGTCTTTGTGACATACTTTGCTCATCTGTGAAATGGGGATGAAGATATCTGTACTACCTTCCTTACTGGACTTGTGGGTTTGGGGAGGAAACACTTTGCAAAACTCCCATGGCCCGAGAAATGTGTGTTTTTATCACAGCCTCATTTCTCAGTCCTATAAGTCATATCATGGTCCAGTAGAAAGAACACTGACTCAGGTCAGAGGAACTGGGTTCAAATCCCACTCCTGGTGATGGCTATATGATCCTGGGCAAGTCACCTCATTCCCTTGGGGCTGAGTTTCCCCATCTGTAAAATAAGAGAGTAGATTAGGAGAGCTCTCTTCTAACTCTAGATGAATGGTTTCAGTGTTAGGGGCTTGGCTGGCTCTTCCTTCCAGAAGAATTTATATTTTGAAAGAGGGGCCCAGAGAGGGTAACACAAAAAGCAAAGACAGGAAACGTTAATGGTGGGATTTAGGCACAGAGTTTGGCACGTTTCAGGGCAAGAAAGTTTTTTTGGCCCAGGACCTTAAGTCAAAGAAGTTATAAAAAGTAAGTGATTAAGCGATCAATGAGGCATCCAGGTGGTGCAATAGACAGAGCACCAGGGGTGGAGTCAGGAGGACCTGAGTTCAAATCCAGCGTCAGACTGTGTGATCCTGAACAAGTCACTTCACCCTGTTTGCCTCAGTTTCCTCATCTGTAAAATAAGTTGGAGAAGGGAATGGCAAACTACTCCAGTATCTCTGCCAAGAAAACCCCAAATGGGGTCACAGAGCATTGGATACAACTCAGCAACAAAGACTGATTGAATCTTGTACTGGTCTAGATACCAGGGGTACAAAAACCAAAACGAATCCGTGTCTCCTCGAAGAGCTGACATTCCAGGCATGAATAAGAATGCACAGAATCCACGCGCAGTAGATCCAAGGCCATTTGGGGAGGGAAGGCCCTCGGGCTGAGGGCATCGAGAAAGGCTTCATGAACCAATAGGCGTTTGAGCTAAATCTTAAAGGAATCACGGGATTCTAAAAGGCCGAGTCAGAAAGCACAGAACTTGTGCTCAGAACTCCGGGGACTGCTTGGTCCCTTCATCACCCTCCCTGGGCTTGCTTGAGTTGACCCACCAGGCAAATGAGGGGGTGTGCACACGGTCTCTAAGATTCCTCCCAGCACTGGACCCCAGAAAGCCAGTAAGAAGTTGAGTTTAGGTGTATTGACCCCCACGGACCAAAGGCCCAGGGCCGCCGGCTGTAGCTACCCCTACCCCCCCCTGCCCCCCCCAGGCTTGAGTGTGTAGCCCGGACAGCACAGGAGGGAGCCCTGGTCACACGGCCGCGCGCTGCATCCCGCAGGTTTCCTGGCGTGGCCCTCTGCCCGTTACGGGGCAGCTCCCGGGCACCGCTCCCTTCAGGAATAAAGATCTTCTTTGAGAATCGTCTGCTTTGCCCAATGCCAACCTCCGGGCGCTTCTCTAAAGCGAAAGGTCAGCAGTTTCTGCTTCCCGTCCCAGACAGCGGGGCCCAAGGGCTCTGTCCTTGCTCTGTGTATCTCCCTTCCCTGGACACTGGCCACCAAAGCGGGGGAGTCTAGTTAGAACCAGCCCGGCTTCCTTTGAACCTTCTGAATTTTAAAGGACTTGGCAATCCCATGTGGGCTTCTCCTCGCTATTGAGTTACCTCGTTCATTCATGGGGAATTACAGCCCGAAGTGAGCAGTGATATGAAATGAGGGCACTATGTAGGAATCGATCGACTAAGCGATCAACAGCTGCTCCTTGGCGACCTCCACGTGGCCAAACCTGCGCCTGAAGAATCTGGGCACACCGAGGTTGAGGAGCATACAATTAGTGAGTGTCTGAGGCAGGATCTGAAACCAGATCTTACCAACTTCAGGTAGAGTGCTCTAGCCACTGCTCACTACCACCTCATTGCTCACGTCTACCTTTTGTTTCCATGAAAGCCGTTCTCCAGATGGCTGGTTCTGGTTCTTCTCCATTGGGACAGAAGCGGCTTCCTCTGGGTTCACCTGGTTCCTTTTTCCATCCTCAGAGGCAGCAGAGATTGGCCATCCTCCTTCGATCGGGGTTCCACAGTGGCTAACTTCACCTTGTCCTGTGTCACCTTGGGATGCCCTGAGTCCAGTGGCCTTTTCTGAAAAAGCTCCTAGGGCCTCAGAGACCCTCTAGGTCAACCCCCTCAATTGACAACTGAGGAAACTGAGGCTTGGCCAAGGACACAGAGGGAATGAGCATCCAAGGTGGGATTTGAACCCAGGTTCTCCCACTCCAGTTAGCAATCCTCCCCCTATACCATACTGCCCCCATGAGGCCATATCCCAAAGCTTTGCAAACATCCACCATCCTCCCTCATACCTTTCCACGCCCAAGTTAACTTTGGGCAGGAACAGCAGGAAGGTCTTGCATCCTGTCAAGTGCTTGGTCTGAGGCCGGATTTGAGCTCAGTTCCTCATCACTTCAGGGCCGGTGCTCTATCCACTGCGCCACCTAGCTGCCCCCATGTATCCATTTCTTGTCTCTGCTTTGTGAGAGCGGGAACTGATTTATTTTTTGTTTCTATATCCCTAAGCTAGACTAACACAGGCCTCGCACACAGCAGGCACCTAATAAATGCTTGTTGGTTGATTTGCTGATCAGTTGGTAATCCTGCCCAAATCCCACCAATTGAGGCACCTCCATGAGCCTCAGTTTCCTCCTTTGTAGAATGACCTCTGGGGTCCCTGCCAAGTTCAGATAGATGAACCCACCGCCCTTCAGAGATCACTGAGGCTCCAAGCCATCAGGCACCTTCTGTTCATTCCCGCTCTGCATCTCTGTGTGACTGGTTCCCTCCCCTCCCCTATCCAGACACTATCTATTCCTGAAAGTTTGAGAGCCTCCCCCTCCAGGAAGCCTTCTTGGAGTACTCCAGCTCACACCAGCCTCTCACCAGAGGCAATTAGGTGGAGATTAATGTGTCTGACTCAAAGTCAGGAAGTTCTGAATTCAAATCGTGCCTTAAACACTTACCAGTTGTGTGACTCTAGGCAAAACATTTAGGCTCAGCCTTAGTTTTCTTAACTGTACAATGGGGGTAATAATAGCACCTACCTCCCGGGAGTCTTGTGAGGATGAAATGAGATGTGTAAAGTGCTTTGCGGACCATAGAGGACTATAGACGTATTAACTATTATTATTATTCTCTCATGTCCCATGGCCCTTTTTCTTGGACAACACATACAAACACTTGATTATGTTTCGTTTTGTATTGTTTCTTTCTTGTCCCACACGTGTAGGTCTTTTGTTGTTTTTGTTGAGTCACGTCTGACTCTTTGTGACCCCATTTGGGATTTTATTGGCAAGGACACTGGAGTGGTTTGCCATTTCCTTCTCCAGCTCATTTTACAGATGAGGAAACTGAGGCAAACAGGGTAAAGTGACTTGCCCAAGGTCACACAGCTAGGAGGTGTCTGAGGCTGGATTTGAACTCGTGAAGATGAGTCTTCCTGACTCCAGGCCTGGTGCTCTGTGCACTATGGCACCCCCTAGCTGCCCCATATGTGAGTCTTGTGTCCCACAACTCTGGGAGCTCCAAATATGGCAGAATAGTATCTTCTACCATTGTGCACACAGTCAAAATAACTCATATTTTGACAACCAAACCTGGAGGTCTGCAGAGGGTTTCCCCCCACATCACACCCCCAAGTTAGGCCATGTAAGAAGTGTTGTCCCGGGCAGCTAGTTGGCACAGCAGATAGAGCACTGGCCCTGGAGTTGGGAGGATCTGAGTTCAAATCTGCCCTCAGACACTTGACACTTACTAGCTGTGTGACCTTGAGCAAGTCACTTAACCCCATTGCCTCACCATAAAAAAAAGTATTGTCCCCATTTCACAGATGAGATAACTGAGGTTCAAACAAGTGAAGGTGATGTATCTGAAGTCATACAACTAATAAGTGTCTCAGACTCAGGTCTTTTAACACCAAGAGCAATGTTCTTTCTGCTAAATCAAAAATGATTCTAAAAAGACCCGCTGCTCTAAATCCGTGGCACAGGGACTCAGAGGGCCTGGGTCTGAATCCAGCCTCTACTACTTACTGCCTGTGTCACCCCAGGCAGGGCTCTGGGCAACCTCTCTGGGCCTCCATTTCCTTATCTGTAAAATGAGGAGATTGAGCTAAGTGGCCCCTGATGTTTCGGGTCCATTCAAGAAGCCTTGGGATGATCTCTTCTGGGTATCTATAGTGCTGTGGAGTGGGGCCAGGTGGGGGGCACGGTGCATAGCGTGTGGGACTGGGAGCCAGAAGACCAGAGTTTGAATCCTGCCTCAAATACTTCCTGACTGTGTGGCCATGGGCAAGTCATTGCACATCTCTGGGCTTCAGCTTTCTCACCTTTCTCACCTGAGGATAATAATAGCACCTACCTCATAGGGTTGTATAAGGATCAAATATGTGTAAAGAGCTTTGCAAACGTTAAATCACTATATGATTGTTGGTTATTATTATTATTTTCTCTTTTCATTAGATCCCTTTGCGGAACTGCCGGCCTTGCCCTACTGGCCTTTCTCCACCACAGACTTCTGGTCCTATTTCGAATACTTCCAGACGCTGGGAGCCTACCACCAGATCAATGATATGGCCCGGACCTTCTTTGCTCATTTTCCCCTGGGCGCCACCCTGGGTTACAATGTCCCTTATCAGGAAGACTGAAGCTTTTTCCAAGCTCCCTAGAACAGAGACCAAGGAATTTCAAGCCAACAGGTCAATTTCCTTTCTTCCTAAAATGCATGACCACGATATAAACACTTAGTAACACTCCATTAAATCAAAACAATGCTTCTTGAGGGGGACCCCCATCATTAGTACAATGCTATTTTCCTCTTTGTAAAGCTCCAAAGAACATTAGTTTTGCTTTCTTGGAGCAATGTTTGTGCTAAAATATTAATAAAGACATTTTGAATGGACTATTGTACTGCGTTTGTCAAGGGTGAAAATGTGAGCTGGGAAACCCTAAAAGAACAAAGAGGCCACCAACAGGCAGCTCGGTCTTAGTTATCGTGATGGAAGCTTAACATCGGGAGGACAGAAGTGGGGAGTCCCACGCTCTCCTGCCCTGATCAGACTAACTCTGGAGCAGGGCACTGCGATGTGGCTGCCCCACTCTGAGACGCCAGTGAGCCCCACCAAGTTCAGAGGAACGTGAACAAGATGGTGAGGGGTCTAGACAGCATGTCGACGCAGAATGGCGGAGGGCAATCGGGACGCTTAGCCTTGAGAAAAGACAGAGGAGGTATTATAGGGATATATAGCTGAAAGGTTATTTGTAAGTGTAATCAGTCATTCCGTGTAGCTCCAGACAGCAGAACGAGGGGAAATGAAGAGGGTTATGTGGGGTGGATTTTGGCTCAATGCAACTTTCCAGCCATTAGAACTGTCCCATCAGAGCCAGGGCTTGTACCTTGGTGGCATAACCTTGGAACACTGAGTCACTGCTGTGTCCCAATCAGCTACCAGAGGAGGGCTGCTGCCAAGGCTATGAGGTCCTCGTCACTGGAACTGTGTCCGGCACCTTGTGGAGCCGACTCCTGCACTGGAAAGAGATTGGAATAGAAGAGGCAGGATGGTGCCTCAGATAAGGCGCTGGTTTGGGCTCAGAGGACCTGGATTCAAATCCTTGTCTGATGTTAGGCTAATTACCTAAATTCTTTGGGCAGGAGAGAGGGGAGAGCTACATTGGGAAATGTAGGTGAAACAAAATAAAATCAATCAAAATGGATTAAAAATGAATAAATGCTTTTGGCCATGCCCTCATGACATGACGTCAGACGATGCCTTTGGAAGACTCCCTGTCTCATGTCTCATGGGCATCTCCTTTGAAGACCTGGAAGCCTTAATTTGGTAGAAGTGGGGGTGCTGCCGCAGGTGACAGTTTTAGGGTGGCATTAGTCACTGGTTTTTGATACAAAGTAGCCACTTTCTGGCTTTCTCTTTTTCTTATGGAAGTCATAGAATGTATCAAAGGTTTTCCCTCTTGCATTCCTTTTGAGAAGACAGTCAATTGGCTTGATTTCTGACCATGCTTTTATTAATGAAGACAGCAAGTGAATAGTTGAGCAAAAGTCAGTAGTAAAGAAGACAAGAGTCCACAGTCCTTGAATGCCGGGCTTGCAGTTTAAAGTCTGGAAATGATTCTTCAGCCGCTTCTGTTCATCGCTACAGACCATGAGAGGTGACATGGTAGAGTCCAGAAAGACCCACATTTTTCCCACTAAGGTTTTCTTTGGCTACAGCTTCTGCTTCCTGCTTCTCCTCTCATTACCTGCTCAAGCATTTCAATTTAATCAAACTTCAATAACACTGGAAAGTTTAGGGGCAAAAAGCCTCTGATGTAACTTGATCTAGCTTCTAAACTTACTTTTTCTCTCCCCATACCCCCTCTACAGTATCTATAAGCAAGGCAGACCCTTTGAGGCTGTAACTGCTTAATTATAGCCAGCTTAGGGAAGACATGAGCCAGAAAGACTTCAAATTTTGAGAACCCACAGTTCACCTAGGGCAGTGCTTTACCAAGGCTAGAGGGGCGAGGCTTGGCCGGATCTCCAAGGCAGCATCTCACGCAGAGTAGAGAACAAGGAGGCTAGCTATAGTAAAGAAACCAAGTACCTTTCCCTCCTTCTCCTAAATAAAGTCTTTTATTTGTTTGTGGTTTTATAAATTCTCACTCTGAGGATCAAATGATTTACACATGTGAAGCATGTTCAAACTTTAAAGCAGTATATAAACGCTAGCTGTGCTGTATATATGAATGATATAGCTACATATTTATAAACACCCACATTCAGCTGTAAGGGTAAAAACTGATGCCAATGCCCAATACCATTATTTCGGGATCACAGTAGTTGTAACACTGTGCCCATCCACTGGTGCAGATGACAAGAGATAATGCCTAACACCTTAGGAATTGTTGACATCTCTTTCTTAAACTATAACTATTAATTTTAAATTATAGCATTTTAAAAAGGAAGTTATCACTGGGGATATGTGCAATTCTGTGTGCTGATTCAGAAACAGAAATAGCAAACGGTAGGGGTTCTATTTTTAGGTTTTCAATATTTACATATGACTCATTTTTTGTGTTTTCTTGCAACGTTTAACTCATTGGCTAAGCAGGAGGCAGCGTGGAACTTCAGACGGCCTTGGAAGCCACTGAAAATGACAGTTCGTGTAGATTTCCTCAATAGTAAGGATATTATAATTCGGGATGACATTTCTTCTTATTAGTTCATCAAGTCCATGTTACTTGTTTTTGCAATATTGGAAATTCGGACAGTAGGATAGTTCAGATACCCATTTACAGAATAAAACAAGATAAAGAACATCACGACATCAGACATTAGGAACTGTCTTATTTACCAAACTTTAAAATGCATTCTTTTTCCAGGGGAAATATGGTTAAGATTGTCCATGGCTTTATGTCCCGGCACTGTAGCTTAGATTCTGGGTAAACAGTTGGTATCACCATCTCTCCCTTTTCTCCCTTGTTAAACCAAACAATTTTGACAGCAAGATCAAGAAGGAGAAGTAGCTAAGAATGAAAACAAAAAACCGAGTGAGAAATTGCCTCGTATTTGATAATAGGATGGGGACACACACGGAAACCACTCTCCTTCTGCCTTTGACAGCTATGGCTTCCTGAGGAACCTCTGAGACAGCCCTCCTCTGATGGCTGATTGGGACACAGCAGTGACTCAGTGTTTCAAGGTCATGCCACTGATGTACAGGTTCTGGCTGGTCTTACCTACCAAAATGAGCCTGGCCCAGGGTGCTTATCATCCAAGGACCAGCCCCGAGGGCTCATTCCCTGAAGGCTGCTTAGCAGCTACACTTTCTTTAGACTATAGTGGCCCAGGAAGATCTGCTACTAAAGCTGAAGGGGTCAAAGTCTTCTTTAGAATACACGCAAGGATGAGATCACAGATCTTGGGAGGGAATCAGATTGAGATTTTCACCATGGATAGCCACCGACCTTGGGTTCCTCTCTGTACTGTGCCACAGAACTAGAAACAATATTTGTTTGACTGCCATACAGTCATTATAACATCCCAGGATACATAGAAAAGAAAATCCTGATCCAAATTATGTCCCTTATGGTGTAACTACAGGGTGAGGGTTAATTTAATTCCTAGTACCTAGAATTATAAAGACTTTTCACTTTCATGAGGCAATGGTGAATTCTGTTGTGAGCACATTCACAAAGCACGTGCTTTATGGGCCACAGAAGAAGGCTTTGAAGGAGCCTCTGATATCAATCAATTAATCAACATTTATTAAGCACCTACTATGTGCCAGGCACTGTGCTGCCCTCAAGGAGCTTACAATCTAACAGGGAGACAACATGCAAACAAATATATACAAAGCAAGCTGTGAACAAAATAAAAATAATTAAAAGAAGGAATAAAGTTTGTTAGAATAGAATTTGACCTGCACCGCTGCCTTTGAAAATCAAGAACCACAGAGAACCTTAAGTGGGTTGAGCTAGTAATTAAAAAAGCAGCTAGGTGGTGCAGTGGATAGAGCCCTAGGCCTGGAATCAGTAGGACTTGAGTTCAAATCTAGACTCAGACACTTACTAGCTGTGTGACCCTGGGCAAGTCACTTCACCCTGTTTGCCTCAGTTTCCTCATCTGTAAAATAAGCTGGAGAAGCAAATGGCAAATCACTCCAGTATCTTTGCCAAGAAAATCCCAAATGGGGTCATGGAGAGTTGGTCACCACTGAAAAGACTCACCAGCAATACATACAATCTTACTTCTGTAGAAATTAAAATTGAACCAGAGAAAAGTAGGCGTTTTTCACATAGCAAATGATTAAGGCTCCACAAAAATAAAATATATGGAATTTTTAAAACGTTCACTTGTCTGGAAAATTAAATCAAATGGGCACCAGAGCCTGCCAAAGAGAAGAAGGTAGTGCAGTTTTTCTGCTAGATTTTGTGGGCAGTGATGCAACCAATATTTACCCTTCTTTCAATTCAGTTAGCAACAAAACGTCTTGTTTCCTAGCTCATAATTACGTCATGTTCATCATTTTACATACGTGACATTTAGACCAAAAGGATGTAACATGTTCAGTTCCAGTTCCAGTTTATTCATCAAATGAGTAGAAATGTCCTTGTCCTTGGGTGTGGGTTATAGTCATGGTTTAATGGGCTTCCATCCTCCTGCTACAGATATCTCATGTCCAACAAGACCATACATGTAGCGTGCTTCACAAATCCCAAAGCATAATGGAAACTGTGAACTTTAATTTTTATTGTTCTGTGTAATCTAATTATTATAAATGTGTAGTGATCCAAGATTTGTGCCTAAGGAGCATCACACAGAATGTCGGTGTTTAAATTCTGTACTTCTCGTAAAAGTATTCTTACTTTTTGTAAAATGAGATGACTGCCCGCCTTCTTGCATAACCAAGTCTCCAGCCATACCTCCCTTGAGCATTTCATTAATTCAACATATGTAACGAGTATTCATTAAGCACTTTCCCATGGCTAGGTGTTGTAGAGGACAAAATAGCATACAATAATGAAGTTAATTTCCTCTATTAATAGTGTTCCAATAATTAGAGTAAATTGTTGACTTATTTAACTGCATCTCCAGGCACCTACCTCATCTTCTACTTAATTTTGTTTCTGTTTATGGTTTACTTGGAAATCAGGTCCAGGCACCCATGGGAAGTTAACACTGCCAATCATGATATTCCAAAGTCCATGATTAAATTGCACAACTCTGTTTAAAAAACAAAGTAAGCAACTTCTTGTTTAGAAACTGTGTGAATATTTACCTAGAATGAATAGTTGCTGGGGCAAACTGCAAGTGTGCTGGGGCTCTGGGCACATACTGTGCTCACTGGGGAGAGGTAGGCAGCTGAACAAGGGAGCCTGGTGCTTTGAGCAGTCCAAGTGTTCTCCAAAGAATAACAAACAGATCTATTTTCAAATATAGTTTCTGGCAAGACTGTTGGTATTTTTGCTTACTTTATATTTTGGGTAGTGTTGCTGAAATAAAAGAGACAGGAGCGGGGGTCTTCATAAGCCACAGACATAGTTTGTAGGGAAATATTAATCTGGACTTAACGTCTTCTACCCATGTGGAAATACTTGGCAGTATTGGAATACATTGGAAAGATGGCTGAATTTGCAGATATAGGACCTGAGTTCTAATTTCAGTTCTGCCATTTACCATTTATCTGATATTGAACCTCTCTGAGCCTGGTTTCTTCTTCTGGAAAAATGAGATTCAATCTGATGGCCCCTAAGATTCTTCTGAGTTAAAGATTTACAATTCTATCATTTGTGTCATAAATGAGCCGATTAGGGGCAGCTAGGTGGTGCAGTGGATAGAGCTCCGGCCTTGGAGTCAGGAGGTCCTGAGTTCAAATCTGGCCTCAGACACTTGACACTTACTAGCTGTGTGACCCTGGGCAAGTCACTTAACCCCGATTGCCTCACCCCCCCTCAAAAAAACCCAACATAAATGAGCCTATTCAAATGCTTCAGATTCCCAACACACACACACACACACACACACACACACACACACACACACACACACACACACAC
>NW_020954586.1:1798576-1803937 GCF_900497805.2 Vombatus ursinus | reverse complement strand
CACACACACACACACACACACACACACACACACACACACACACACACCCCAAACCTGACTATGGGGGAAAAAATAGGCTCACAGATACAGGGCTAGAAGGAACCTTAAAGGACATTATCAATCAGGAGACTGAATCCTAGAGAAGCTGACTTGCTATAGATCCCAGGGGTAGTAGTGGAAGAGTTAGGATTTGAATCTGGGTCCTGACTCCCAAACTGCCACTCCTCTGCTGTGTCACCCTCCCTTTCATGTTATTGTTTGTCCTTAGTTTGAAGAGGGCCAACGAGATCACAAAGCGTCCCTGACCATTTGCTTATTCCAACCTGCACTGGTAGAGGGAATTTACTATATTAACAAAATCACCGAATCGGTCCAGCCATTCTGGAAAGCGGTTTGGAACTGTGCCCAGGAAATTGCTAGTCTTTCAACGTTGTTTTCTTGCATATTATTGCAGTCATGGTATAAATTATCCCCCAGTTCTAACACAGAATCTCTTAAGCATCAGGAGAAAAACCACATGTCAGTGAGGTCTTCTTTGCTAACAGAATGACCCAAGTTCTGTTATCTGCAACTTAAATTGCCCTCTGCATCTCTGACAAGATGACTGTTCATTTGAGGGAAAAGAGTAATGCAGGGATAACAGTTAACTTGTTGCAAAAGGACTGACGTAGCATAAGGGAACCATATTTAAATAGCTTTTTTCCTGAGAGAAAAGAGGATAATTTTCATCTGTGAGAGGGCCGTGAGCCACCATCTTGTGAGCGACTGTCAGTTTTTCATGATCATTTTTGTGAGACTGGAACTGTGAAGAATCCATGAGAGCAGGATAAGATTCAGCTGTTAGTGAAGAGAATTGAGTTTAACTCTTATTTTACAAAGACACATCCCACAGAGAATTCTGGAGAGATCTGGATCACCATCCTGTTTCCAAGATTGAGTCAGGGGCAGGAGTCAGGAGAATAATCTGTTCTGTCTTTCACCTGCTCTTTTTTTTTTTTTGTGAGGCAATGGGGTTAAATGACTTGCCTAGGGTCACACAGCTAGTATCATGTGTCTCAGGTCCTCCTGACTCCAGGGCCAGTGCTCTATCCACTGTGCCACCTAGCTGCCCCCTTCCCCCCCCGCTCTTAAAGAGCACAGAGGTGACTCTGTGAATTTTTCTTACTGCTAACACATCACAAATATTTATTATTTGCTATTGTAAAAATAACACGAGCAGTAACACTGGAGTTGTCTAAACATAGAAGACCAAGAAGTCTGAGACAGGGAACGGTGTGTATGATAAAAGCCGATTCTCTCAGGTCAACTGGAATGAGGACATGGAGCTAATTAAGAAATATTTTTCATTTTTATTAATTTATAAGGAAAGTACTTTCTTGTTTGCCTTAGAACACAGGCTGACAATTAAGAGGGAAATGGAGCGATAGCAGGAAAATCAAGGTGAGGGCTCTAGGGGCTTTCAACTATCATATGCATGTCAGAGCCGTCCCACCTGGGCTACACCAGGCTGAGCATCTACACTTTTTTGACACGTGGAAATGCAGAGTAGAAATACTACATATAATGTCTCTGAATTGATTGAATAAACAAATGCTATAAAAAGTTTGAATGAGAGGTCAAGCTTTTCATAGAACTAGGTGACTATGACTGGGGTGTCATGTGCAGTGTCTGAAGGTCTGTCATGTGGAGGAATCTGACATTGTTTGGTCAAAGAGCGATGGTTTGAAGCTGCAGAGGCAACTAGGAAGCCCTAACTCCCCCACTGGACTAGATTTTCTACTTAGGAGACAGAAAGCTATGTCAGTGGATTAATACCTAGTCCCTGGCCCCACTGAAGTCTTGAAGCTGGTCTCATTGATTTTTTTTTTTTAAGGCGTAACCAGCTCAGTTATATGGCAGGGACCTTAGATTTGCAAAGCTAGCCTGGTCTATTTGAAGCAGGTGTTGCTGAATTGAAAACCGAAGTCACCCCCATATCTACGAGGTCCCAGAACAGCAGGTGAGACCACGCTCTACATCCCTTTCAGCAATCCACCCAGATGGCTTTCCATCTGCCTCGACGCTGGACCACTTCTCCCTCCCTGAAGCAGCACCACTGGACAGCCCGAAAAATGCCTCCAGTTGTGGCAGGAATGAATCTACTCAGTTTTGAAATTCCCACCTGGGCTCAAACTTTCTCTGTTGGTGAGTGGAATGAGCAGCAAATGCAACAACCATGCTGCTTGCTTACCGTCATCTGCTGCAGTCAACTTTGCAGCCATCCTGTTTCCCATACACATACCTAAAAACCCTAATTTTTGTCTTCCCAGCTGCACCGGGTCAGTAGGTGCTTCATATACGATTGTTAGATTGTTGGGGCCTGACTTGAGGAGGACTCCTGAAGGGTAACCCACTATCTCCCAAGGCAGCCCACTCCTCTTCTGACAGTTCTGATCATTAGGAATTATTTCCTTACTATGAGCGGAAAAGTATTTCAATGCATCCCATCCCTTCGATGACTTTTGACTTTGGGGGGCAAGCAGATCATGCCTGATGCCTCTCATTTGGCTGTCAATCAAATTCCTGAAGAAAGCTCTCATGAGTGACTTGGAAGTGGGGCTCGTTTTTGCAAACGGTGCCTGCCACATTTGGGTGCTTAACAAATGGCTGACGGATCCATGCCTTGTCATCTTGGCCTTTACTGTACTCAGAAAACCACAGGACTCAGATATTTCAAGATGACTTTTAATGTAGAACAGGACGCCACCAACAACGTTATTGCTCAAATGAGAACATTTCTGTCTTTCTAAGGGTTTTATTGCATCACCTGTAGAACGGCAGTGAGCTTCCAATGGTCTCCCTGCTTTTCCCATCGCCTCAACTCAGGTAAACTGAGTCTCCTGAAGTGTAGGTCTGTTGTCACTCCACTACTCAGTCAACTCCAGGAGTTTGTCAACAAGCATTCATTTCCATTAACTTTAGGATTAAATATAATCTTTTGTTTGACATTTTAAACTTGGCAGCCTGGCCCCTTTCTAGATTTACTCTCCTCCATGAACTCTATTCCTAACCCAGTTACTCAGGCTTCCTTGAAATTACACACACACACACACACACACACACACACACACACACACACACACATACACGACCCTTCACCCCCCATCTTTGGGTCATGGCTCCATCTGACCCCACATTTGGAATGCTTTGACTTCTCACCTCTGCCATTTATTTTCCTTGACTACCTTCAAGAAGGCTCAGATCCCACCTTCTGCAGGAGACCTTTCCAGGTTCCCCCAGCTGATGGTGCCGTCCCCTCTGTGGCTGTCTTCCCCCTACTCTGTCTGTATCTAGCTTAGTTACTCATTCGTTGTTTCCAAAGAATCCTTCAGGAGCAGGGATGTTGTGTGCCTTTCTCTATATCCACCATGTTTGGCACAGTACCAGGCACATAATAAGCATTTAATAAATGCTTACTGATTAACTTCCAAAGGTTTCTGTATGCCTGTATCCCTAATGAATTTCATCTTCTTAGAATTTAGCCCAATGTCCAATCTAGTAATGATCCTTTTGGAGCCTGACTTTACCATACAGTATGTTATCAATCCCTCCCACTTTTGGAAAATCTGAAAATTTGATTATTGTGTCATCTAAGTCATTGGCTTCAATAACACAGAGCCAAGCACAGATCCTGGGGTATTGCACCAGACGCCTCCTGGAACGCTAATATTGAACTGTTTTATGCTATTCTTTGTACTTGTTGCATTCAAAATGTTTTACTCCTTTATGATTCCTCTGATGTCTAATAAGGTATCCCCTCTTGCTGAAGGCTTTTCCACATTCATTACATGCAAAGGGTTTCTCTCCAGCATGAATCCTGTAATGGCTTCTGAGTAGTTCCTGGTCAACGATGGCTGTCCCACTTTCATTATATGCAAAACATTCCTTTCCAGTATGAATTCTCTGATGTTTAGTAGGATGTGCCCTCTTGATAAAGGCAATGCCACATTCATTACAAGAAAATGGTGCTTCTCCAGTGTGAGTTCTCTGATGGCTAATAAGGTTTCCTCTGTGGCTGAAAGCCTTCCCACATTTGTGACATTCAAAGAGTTTCTCTCCAGTGTGAGTTCTCTGGTGTCTATTAAGGCTTCCCCTCACACTGAAAGCTTTCCCACATTCAATACATTCAAAGGGTTTTTCTCCAGTATGAGTTCTCTGGTGAGTAACAAAGTGTGCCCTTTCACTGAAGGCTTTCCTACATTCATTACAAGCAAAGTGTTTCTCTCCAGTATGAGTTCTCTGGTGGGTAATAAGGCTCACTTTGCATCAGAAGCCTTTTCCACATTCATTACAAGCAAAGGGTTTCTCTCCAGTATGAATTCTCTGATGAGTAATAAGGTTTCTTCTTTCACTAAAGGTTTTTCTGCATTCACTACATTCAAAGGGTTTCTCTCCAGTATGAATTCTCTGGTGTGTAATAAGGTGCCCCCTTTGGCTAAAGCCTTTTCCACATTCATTACAAACAAAGGGTTTCTCTCCAGTATGAGTTCTCTGATGGATGATAAGGTTTGCCCTTCGGGTAAAGGACTTTCTACATTCGTTACATGAGAAAGGTTTTTCTCCAGTATGAGTTCTCTGATGGATTATAAGGCTTGCCCTCCAGCTGAAGCTCTTCCCACATTCATTACATTCAAACAGGTTCCCTCCAGTATGAGATCTCTCATGAGTAATAAGGCTGACTTTGTATCGGAAGCCTTTCCCACATTCATTACATGAGAAGGGCTTCTCTCCAGTATGAATTCTCCTATGGACAAGAAGGTTTCTCCTTTCACTGAAGGTTTTCCCACATTCATTACAGGCAAAAGGTTTCTCTCCAGTATGAATCCTCTTATGTGTAATAAGATGACCCCTCTGTTTAAAGCCTTTCCCACACTCATTACACACAAATGGTTTCTCTCCAGTATGAGTTCTCTGATGAATAATAAGACTTACTCGATGCCGGAAGCCTATTCCACATTCATTGCATAGAAAGGGTTTTCCTGAAGTATGAATTCTCTGATGGCTAATAAGGTTTCTCCTCTCACTAAATGTTTTTCCACATTCACTACAAACAAAAGGTTTCTCTCCAGTATGAATTCTCTGATGTGTAATAAGGTGTCCCTGCCTGATGAAGGCTTTCCCACATTCATTACATTCAAAGGGTTTCTCTCCACTGTGAATTCTCCGGTGTGTAATAAGATGTCCCCTCTGGCTGAAGCCTTTTCCACATTCATTGCAAGCAAAGGGCTTCTCTCCAGTATGAATTCTCTGGTGACTAATAAGGTGTTCCCTCTGCCTGAAACTTTTTCCACAGCCACCACATGCAAATGGTTTCTCCCCAGT
>NW_020954586.1:1789882-1798566 GCF_900497805.2 Vombatus ursinus | reverse complement strand
CTGAAACTTTTTCCACAGCCACCACATGCAAATGGTTTCTCCCCAGTATGAGTCCTCTGATGACTAATAAGGTTTTTCTTCTCACTGAAAATTTTCCCACATTCATTACATTCAAAGGGTTTCTTGCCAGTATTAATTCTCTGATGGGCAACAGAGTGTCCCGTCTTGATGAAGACTTTCTCAAACTTAATGGATTTTCCCCTAATAATAATAGATTTCCCCCTAATTTGAATTGCATTAAGTTTGGTCAAACTTTCTCTGCGTCTAAAAGACTTTTGATATTTACTGTGGTTGTAATATTTCCTGCCATTACAAATTCTCTGCATTTTGTTACTGTTTGATTTTCTGCCAAGGGATTTTCCACATTTATTCTGTTCCTGTAACTTTTCTCCAACATTAACTCTGTGAAATTTAATTAGGTCTGAGTGGTAACTGAAGGGTTTCCTGCATTTGTTAGACTCAGAAACCTTCCGCCAGAAGGAGAAAGCCTTGGATATAATTAGGTCAGGAAAATGGCTCAAGCTCTTTCCAAATGTCTTATATTTAAAAATGCTTTTTCCCATTGTTTCTTTCCATAGTGCAACCAAGGTTGACCCCAGATTAAGCTGTCTCCCAAATGTTGTATATTGAGGTACCCCAGCATCGTTAAAAATCATTCTGGAAATGCTTGTTACTTGTCTAGATTGTCTCTCCTGGCTGTCGTTCTGTTCCTCTAAATTAACATCATATTCCTCAGCTTTGCTTATCTGGGAATGACGGGTAGTATCCTTTGGCGGAATCTTCTCCAATGAGGCTCCCACGCAATTGTCCTCCATGAGACACAAATCCTTGGTTCTGGAGTTGGTCTCACCACTAATGGAATCTGAAAGAAATTTAAAAAAAAGGTCATGAGTCACTCTGTTGAGAGAGAAGTTCAGATACTCAAATCTACAAGTACAAAATGGGGAAGGTTTAGCCAAATACCAGTTCATCTGAAAAAAAGATGCAGGGATTTTAGTTATCTGGATGCTCAATCTAAGTCAAGAGTCATATGTGGTAGCCAATGAGGCTTATTAGATGATATTTCATCTTGGGCTTCACTGAGAGAGCATGGAATGTGAAAAACTGTAAGGCTGCCCTGGCCCAACCACAACGGCAATCCTGTGTCCATTTTGGGGAGAGACATCGTAGATCAGGCACTGACGAGCAGGAGACCATCCCAAGGAGTGCTATCACCTGAACAGTTGATGTCAAGTGAATGTCAGCACTATCAGGGGAATAGGCCAGGATGGCATCCATGAGTCAGCTAAAGGAAATGGGATCAGTTAGCCTGAAGAAGACTTCCCCACTTCCACTGGACACAGGATATCCTGAGTGTAGGGAAATCCCATCAAGGCACTTTCATTATCAATAGTTGTCTACTACAGGAAAGGTTAGCAGATTCCCTGATATGTGTCTGAACCAGAACTTGAACCCAGGATTTCCAGACTCCAAGGTCAGACTTTTACACACTGTAATGCCTTTGGCAGAACACTTAAGGTGGGGCATAATAGTTGTTTTCTACTATTTGAAAGGTTTTCAGGTGGAAGAGGTACAAGTTGCAGAGAGAATTTGGGCTTTAATGTCCTAACAATCAGAATGGAATGGAATGGAATGCTTCTGGGAAGGCATGGGTTTCCTCTCACCGAAGATCTTAAAAAACAAGTCGGATGTTCCTTTCTCAGTCATGTCATAGGGTACACGTTGGACTAGAAGGTCAATGAGATTCCATCCAACTCTGAACTGTTGTGATTCTCTGACATGTTTAAAGTAAAAGAAATCTCAGTTATGGAGAGTTTACATATTTCTCTTTTCAAGTAAGGGAAGTAATAATAGAAAATTCTGATTATAAAAAATGAAAAAGAATAAAAGGAAAATAATTTTAGTCATGTAGAAAAAATTAACCATTTAAAAATATTTAGAGAAAAGACAGGAATATAATTTGTTGCCTGGAGGGTTATGGGACAAAGGTCCCAAGTGTTTCCCCCTTTTCCAATCAATCCAACCTTTATAATTTGTATAAGCAAGAGGGGCATACATGACGAAAGGTTGAAAGCAATCATTGGCTAAAAGATCTGTCTAAAAAGAGCAGCAATCCTCCCCTGTCATGGATAGCATTATTAATCTGAGAGATGGTGGAAGTGGTTGAAAGACCTGGGCCCTGGCCTGCAGAGGAGAGTTTTATCAAATGCAGTTCCTCACAGTCACTCGGGGTACAGAGGTCGTCATGAAAATAGCTCAATGAAGATAAAATCAAGGGCCCACGAAGACAAAAGAGAGTAGCGGAGACGCAATGCCAGCAGAAAGTTGCCAAGACTTGATATCCAGTGGCAAGCAGTTCAGCCAAGAAGGTGATGACCTCACAGACGTCCTTTCCCCCTCAGTGTTATGTGATACATTTCAGGAAATATTAGTGACAAGAAAACAGACGAGGAAAATTTGAAGTTAAATGTGCTGGTGAAGAGGAGACTAAAATATTACAGTGTTGGTGAAGTAGTGAAATGCTCCAACCACTTCGGAATACAATTTGAAATGAAGGTCAGAAAGCATTTATTCTTTGATCCAGAGATCTTTACGTTCAGTGCATACCCCAAGGAGGTCAAAGACAGAAGGAAGGATCCCATTCATATCAAAATATTCACAACAGTTCTTTCTGTAGTAATGAAGACTTGGAAAGAATGTAGCTGTCTAGTGATTGAGGAATGGCTAAAAATATCCTGGAACATGGAATATTACTGCACTTCAAGAAATAATAAACGTAAAGAATTCAGAGAAACATGATAGACTTATATGACAATATAGAGCTGAGTAGGAAGAGCGAGTAAAACAAAATATATACCGACTATAACAAAAGACAAAAAAAATTCTATAAAGTGAATGCTGCGTAATTCTATTAACCAAGCTTGGCCACGAGGAAGAGATAAGAAAATGTAATTTCTTTGTAATGTGTGAGGGAGAGACGAAGAGTATGGAATTCTTTTTTTTTTTTTTTTTGGCTAGGCAATGGGATTAAGTGACTTGCCCAGGGTCACACAGCTAGTAAGTGTCAAGTGTCTGAGGCCGGATTTGAACTCAGGTTCTCCTGACTCCAGGGCTAGTGCTCTATCCACTGCACCACCTAACTGCCCCATTGATGGAATTCTTGATGCACTATTTAGTTTTCTGGAAATCCTTTTTTTCCTCTTCCACTTTTATTCTTTGTTATAAGGATGGCTCTTTGTGGAGAGTTTGGTATGAATGAAAATGAAAGTGATATTAAAGATGCAAACTAAAACATATTTTTGAACACAGCCAGTATTTGTTTATTTTACCTGCTGATGCATACCTGTTATAAAGGAGTTTTGGGGGTTTTTTTTGTTTGTTTGTTTTTTGCAGGGCGATGCCATATAAAAAGAAAAGAAAAGAAAAGAAAGAGTGACAATGAAGCATTTAAAAAGAATGCAAAAGAAAGAAGAGAAAGAGGCTTTGATGGGCCACAGATGAGGGGGGCAGCTTAGATGCTGATGCACTGAACTGATCAAATGTTTTTTAAAAAGGAAACCAGCTAAACCAGATTTAGTTTTCTGTGCAATATTCTTTGTATATGGAAATGTTCATAATCATTGGTGTTGATCATGCCTGGATTTAAAAAATAATAAAAATTTAAAAGGAAAAGAAAGTGAAGGTCATTGAAAAATATAAATTAAAAAAAGATACCAAGAATTTTTCAGGGGACACAAATAAACTACAATAAAAACTGTTCAAACTTTCCAATGATTATAAACATTAAAATGAAAAAATCTCCACTATACATCGAATGCAATAAAAAGAGTTATAACATTGAATGCCAGTTGGACCACAGAGAAATAAGAAATATATTGTTATGCAACTGCTATTAAGAAGCATGGTCTATACAGCAATAAATGATAACAGCTTAAAAAAAACAACTTCTTATACCCTAAATTTAGTAACACCTCTTTAAAACGATAACGGATTCAGAGAGAGGATGCTTGCAATGGTTCCCATTTCACTCACTGACCTGCACAAAAGACGCTCTGGCCTTCTCCGTTGGGCATCCATGGTGCCTCTCCCCTCACCAAGAGGAAAATGACATCCATTTTGGAAACAGGAATCCCTGGAAACAAAGGCTTCTTTTTAATGTGAACACTGAACAGGTGTAAACCTAAATCAGAGATAAGAAACACACAATCTCCAAAGAACTGAAGTGAGTATCACACAGAGGATAATGAAAGGTACCTACTGGAAGCAGGTTATAACACATAACCAATGTGGAATGTCAAAGAACAAGAAGAAAAGACATCACTAAGGAAATATATGATGAGAAGAGAAGACGAGCTGGCGCCATGTTGAGGGTGAAGGACAGCCTGTGAGTTCCTGGGTACACTCACGGTTATCAGGAGAAAAAAAGAGGAAGGCCCCTAGCTGGTGGGATGGGCCCTTGATGGCAAACTGATGGGAAGATGTGGGCAAGGGTCACAGGGGATGGTCAGGGACACGTGGGTTTCTATCTGCACCATTTGATGGACTTTCAAATCTGCATCTGAGTACAGGTCACAGTTCTAAATTAAGCTCCGGAGGAATGTTAGTTCATTGGACCCACTCTATTCTGAGAAATTAAGACTTTGCCATGTATCTCTGTAATATAACAGGCATTGACCAAGAGCATATTATGCTCTAACAACTGAGCTAAGTAGGCAGTGGGGACAAAGACAAAAATGTAATAACCAATGCCCATGAGGGGCTTCCATTCTAATGGAGAAACAACACATAGACACACGTAAAACCAAAACGCAAAGAAAATCTATGCAAGGTAATCTAGGTGAGGAGGCCTTATGTAGGAGGTAGTACTGAGGTGGGTTATGCAGGAAGAGCTGGGAAGCGCCCTATGAGGACAGCAGCTAGCCCAGTTACCCTGGACCACAGGGTGAGCAAACTGGAAAGATGTGGCCAAGAACCTTAAATTGAGCAGAGTTAGCTCGGGATAGAATTAGGATTAGGACAAGGGATTCCACACTTGATTTAAGGAGACTCAAGAAGGACTTTCTACAGCATGGCAGTGGAGTGGTCAAAATGTCTTCCCTGAGGCATTTTTTTAAAAAAATCATCAAACATGAATTATTTACTGTGGAGAGAAAATTGTGCAGGGGAGATAAAAGGTGTAGCTAAGACATAGTTCCTGCTTACCTCATGGGGCTGCCAGGACTGGAAGAGGTAAAGAGACAGAAGAGACACCTTGGAATTGTTCCCTGGGGGAAGAGTGGGGGTGGGGTGGTGGTTTCCCTTAGGAAGTAGTCACCAAATTTCAATGAGATTCAGCAAGCATCTAGACTTGAGCAGGGGCTCTTAACCTAGGGCCCATAGACCCTGGGTGGGCAGTGGAGATATTTCAGGAGAAAACCGAACTTGGATGGGAAAAAAATTTTTTTTCTAACTTTCACTAATCTTGGGTTTCCTTTGCAATCCTAGTACTTTACTTTATGCATTTAAAAATATTGTTCTGAGAAGGGGTCAAAAGGTTTTATCAGAAGGCCAAAGGATTCCCTGACACATAAAAAGTTAAGAACCCCGGATCTAGAGTTAAGTCCTCGATAGCCTCAGGGATGGCACAAGGAAGCTATGGAGTTACCATATGTAGAGGGAAAGAACTTTCACCTGGAAACACAGAACAGAAACATTCTCTCTATTGGTCATACAGGATCCAAGACTTTCTCAACATGACGTGTACTCCAAGATTTTTGCACAATAAGCCAAAATTCAGCTCAGCATTTCAAAGTTCCCACAGTGTGCAGCGTGAGACTGCAAAGACACCCTGGCAGAAGGATTCGGAGTCATGGAGCTAACGGTGCTTACCCAGGGATACCAGGTTCTTGTAGTTCTCCAACATCACGTCCCTGTACAGGGCCCTCTGGGTAGGATCCAGGCATCTCCACTCCTCCCAGGTGAAGTCCATGGCCACGTCCCTGAAGGTCACTGATGCCTGAATAAGACACATTCCATCTTAACCTGGGGCCATTCTTCAAGTATTCCTTGATTACTTACTATGTCCCTCACCTCGTACTAGTTTTCTCTGATTTTTACTCAAATTCACCATGTTCAGTTCTCTCTGCAAGGTAACCCCAAGAAAATCATGCACTTTTTCTCATAAGGTTCCAGATCACAGTCTGATAGACAATACAGACATCAATGGTCACACTCCAAAAATTAATTTCTACCATTCTCCATTACTGATTAACGTGCTGGGCAAATCTACTGAGACAGTTTCCCACGAAGGGCATAACAAGCTAAGAGACCTTTAAAGTTCCAACCTCTGAAGTCACTCTGCTTTCTCTTCCTAGTCACCCACTCCTTTGTACTGTGGAGACCTGGAATAAAATTTTGTGTCCTTTTCCTGTTATAACACTTATTAACTACATGTTCTGTGTATAAAACTTTGCTGCATATTAAAGGAGATATTTCCTCATATTTCAATGAATCTGTGACCTTTGTGATAAGGCTCCTCTCTCCAATTGTCAAGATTAGAGCCCAGCCATGCCTTTTCAACCCGTGCGACCCTTGTCTCTAATTCCAATGGTTGAATGAATCTTCCCAGGAAAATCGTCAGAGGGAATTCAACCAACATGCAGGGGATGTTCCTCTCTACCTCTTATCACACTGGGGCACAAATGCGGCCTGTGAGGCTGTCCCTCTTTCATCCCTCATTCAATCTTTGTAACCCTTTCTGGTCTTTTGAAAGTCATATCGTTTTTCTGTTGATAACTTCTTTGTGGACAATTGTATTCTGGTCTTCACTGGTAACAGGTAGCTACCTATTCACCCAAAACACATGTCCCTCCAGTGCTTTTTGGTTTCTCAGAAAAGTCAGTTCTTCATAAATGGTGATAAGTTACATCTGTAAAGAACTACCACAAGAACAATGGTGATGCTTCTGTTTAAGGCAGATGTTTGGGGTCATTACTGGCACTACAGTTTCTCCAATGCTATCCACCTACTCCTTTTCATTTGTTTGGTCTGGGCCTAGTTCATTTCTAATCTGAACTATTTGAACAAAACATGTGAATTTATGACCCGACTCTATAGCCAGTCCATACAATTACCTACCATGGTCTGGATAAGAGGTACTCTTCCCTGTCTCAGTTTTTCCTTTTGTGACACCCAGGCCAAACTCTTTTGGGTGCTTAGGGATCTCTGTCAGCAGACTGAAATGTACTAGGTTTTGACGGAATCAGAGCAATAATTTGGCAAACCTCCTTGAGGGAATCCCTCTTCTAGACAGATCCTGGCAGAATGGACTCCATAACTGGCAAACACAGTCTCCTTTTTTTAAGGCTCAACTGATATACTCAGGAGCTATCCAAAAAAAGTTATTTTTATCTTTGTTGTCCTATAATCCAAGTAATCTTCTCTGGGATGATGGAGGAAAGGCTTAATGATGCATTTTGCTCTACCAAATAAAATACTAATTTATGGTTATAAATAACCAACCCAGTGGAATCTTTTCTCTGAAAGTCAGGTTGTGCTGTGCTGGGGAATACTGTTTGAGAAAGACTGCCTGTTCCCTTCTCAAAATTTCATCAAGGATCCCTTTGTTAGATATCTAAGTTTTTGTAGCTGGGGAAGTCAGTGCTGAGGTCAGCAAGTATCTATTGAAATCATTTGGATGGATTCTTTCAGAAGTCACAGCAGCCTATGATCTTTTGTAAGCAGCTGGAAAACCTTCTTTCATAACTTCTTGTCAATTGATCCCTGAACGTTCTCATAGCAATGCTTGGACCTTTGGCTTGAATTTGGTCTGTTCCAAATATACTTCCTCAATGTTTTCTTCAAGGTGTTTTCCACACCTTATACTGCACATGAGAGTTTTTAATATCAGAGTGCAAACAGATGGCTAAGAGTTTCAGTTTCATCCGTAACAACTGTAAGGATGTTTTGGTATAATTTGGTCTCATTCCAAGCTTTTCATAATTTTTCCTCTGATTATTAATTCCTATTGTATGTGACAATATTTTTCATAATAACAGAATCACTGAATTAGAAGGAACCATTTGGGGGCATCAAGTCAGTCAACAAGCATTTACTAAGTGCCTACTTCATGCCAGGCACCTGCTGGTAATATAAATAGAGGCAAAAATAAACACATTCTAAAGGGGAAAGGAGAAGATAAAACATAAAAGTAAGTTGAAAAGAGGGAGGGAGGGAAGGTACCTAGCAAGTGGCCATGATGGAGTAGTCTAGAGGGAAGCCTGGTGAGAAATGAAGGAATGGCCAGCCTGGGCACCTTCCTTAAATGGAGCCATCCAATCAGAGAGAGAGAGAAGGGCCCCATGGGCAGAGGATGCTTCTAAGGTGTGGATTCTAGGGCTGAAGGGATCTTCTAGGATGAAGAGGTTTCTGGGTCCTGACAGAGGAAGCCCAGAGTACAGCGTGGTGAGAATGAACAAGTCCAAGCCATGCTTAATTAAGTATACTATATACAATAATCCTGACAAGTAGTCACCCAGACTTTGCTTCAAGACCGAGAGAGAGACAGAGAGACAGAGAGAGAGACAGAGAGAGAGAGAGACAGAGAGAGACAGAGAGAGAGAGAGAGACAGAGAGACAGAGACAGAGAGACAGAGAGACAGAGAAAGAGAGAGAGACAGAGAGACAGAGAGACAGAGACAGAGAGA
>NW_020954586.1:1687377-1789872 GCF_900497805.2 Vombatus ursinus | reverse complement strand
AGAGAAAGAGAGAGAGACAGAGAGACAGAGAGACAGAGACAGAGAGACAGAGAGAGAGAGAGAGACAGAGAGAGAGACAGAGAGAGACAGAGAGAGACAGAGACAGAGAGACAGAGAGAGACAGAGACAGAGAGACAGAGACAGAGAGACAGAGAGAGAGAGAGAGAGAGAGAGAGAGAGAGAGAGAGAGAGAGAGAGAGAGAGCGCGAGAACTTGTCCATTTTGTATTTGTCTTTCTTATTATTAGTGACTTGGAACATTCTTTCATGTGTTTGTTAATAGTTCGCAATTCTTCATTTGAGACTGTTGGTTCATTCAGCTACTGGGGAATGGCTTTTCATCTTATATATTTTTGTTGATTCTCCCCCTATCAGATATATTCCAGAGATTTTTTTCCCCTAGATGACCACTTGGACTACTTTCCTTCTTATCCTACATATGTTTATTTTGTTTTTGTAAAAAATTTTTTAATTTCCTGTGATCAAAATTGTATATTTTATCATGTGTAATTGCCTCTATCCCTTTCTTGGTCCCAGATGGCTCTGGAGGAGAAAGTGAGGCTAGTGACTTTGTACAGCCTTCTCTCACTTGAATCCAATTCAACGCAAGTCATATCATCATCTCCCTGATGTCACGGTCCTCTTTGAGAATGGACAAACCACATCATTTGCCTTTCTCTAATCAATAGTGATTTAGAGCATTTTTTTTTCATGACAATGGATAGCTTTGATTTCTTCTGAAAACTGCCTCTTCATATCCTCTGACCATTTATCAATTAGGGAATGAATCTTATTTTTATAAATTTGACTCAGTTCTCTGTATATTTGAGAAATAAGGCCTTTATTAGAAAAATTTGCTGTAAAATTTTTTTATATTACTTCATCATCTATGGTACCTTTTAGCAAAATGTAGTTTCCCTGATTACCTCTTTTAATTAGGTTGATTTTTGCTTTTGCTTTGTCCAAGATCATGATTGCTATCCCTGCCTTTTTAAATGTCAGCTGAACCATATTAGATTCTGCTACAACCCTTTATTTTAACTTGGTGTGTGTCTTTCTTTTTTAAGTGTATCTCTTTGTAAACATACTGTTGGATTCTAATTCCTAATCCATTCTGCTATCCATTTCCATTTTATGGGTGAGCTCATTCCATTCACATTCAAGGTTATGGTTACTGTGTAATTCTTCCATTCTATTTTCTTCTCTTCATTCTTCTCTCTCTTTGTCCTATACCTCCTCAAAAGTCTGTTTTGCTTCTGATCATTGTCTCCCTTAATCCACCCTCCTTTTCATAGCTTCTTCCCCTCCTACTTCCCTGTTGGGTAAAGTAGATTTCTATGGACAACTGAGTGTGTATATATATTCTCCTTTGAAACAACTCTGATGAAAATGAGGTTCAAATATTGCTCAAACCTACCCCCCTCCAGTTTCTCCTTCACTGTAAAAGCCCTTCCTTGTGTACTTTTATGTGAGAAAATTTTCCCCATTCTGCCTCTCCCTTCCCCCATCCTTCTTTCTCATCTTTTTTTTTTTTTGAGATCATCCCAACGTAATTAACCCATGCCCATGCCCTCTATGTACATGCTTTCTAACTGCTCTAAAAATGATAACGTTCTTAGGAATTACATGCATCATCTTCCCATACAGGAACATGAACAATTTAACCTTATTGAGTCCCTTATGATTACTCTTTTATGTTTAACTCTTTATGCTTTTCTTGAGTCTTGTGTTCGAATGTCAAATTTTCTCTTCATCTCTGGTTTTTCATCATGCACGTTCAGAAGTCCTCTATTCATTAGCTCTCCATTTTTTCCCCTGAACAACTATACTCAGTTTTGCTGGATAGGTTATTTTTGGCTGTAATCCTAGCTCCTTTCTGGAACATCAAATTCTAAGCTTTCTGGTGCTTTAATGTGAAAGACCCTGAATCTTGTGTGTTCCTGACTATGGCTCCATGATATCTGAATTGTTTCTTTCTGACTGCTTGAAACATTTTCTCCTTGACCTGGGAGCTCTGGAATTGGCTATAATACTTCTCAGAGTTTTCATTTGGGGATCTCTTTCAGGAGGTGATGGATGGATTCTTTCCATTTCTATTTCACCTTCTTATTCTAGAATATCAGAGTGGTTTTCCTCTATGATTTCTTGAAATATGATACTTAGGCTCTTTTTTCGATTGTGGCTAATTAGCACCAGCTGCACCCAGCAAAGGATCCCCTATAATCTCTTTCTGACCAGTTGTCCATCCCTCAGCTCCTGAAGATGCTACTGCTGCCGCCACTGTTGTGGCCGCCTGTAAGGCCCACCACCATTGCAGCCACTGCACAGACATCACAGCCCTCTCCTGCCAACCTCCTAAGTTTTCTTATGCTGGAAAAATGTCTCACCCTGACCTTTTGTTGGCTCTGCCATCCCAAAATTTTATTTCAAGCATTATTTTAAATTTGTTTGGAGGGGAATGCTGAGAGAGTTCAGCGGAGTTGCTGCCTCTAATCTGCCATCTTGGCTTCATCCCCTCAACAGTGGTTAAATTGAAGAATTCCACTGATGTACAACAAATTCTACAAGTGGCCTGCAGAATGAACTTCAAATATAAAGGAAAGAAGATCTGAATAACACAAGACTATTTTCCACCCACCAGAAACCGAAGGATAGAATAATATGTTTCTCTGAGCAAAGAAGCAAGGTGCAACCCAAGGAGGTATATACTCTATAAACCTTAATCTAACATTAATGAAAAAAGTTCAATATGTTCAATACAAAAGAGGCACTGGAAGCATTCCTACAAAGAAAATCAGACCTAAACAGATTATTTGCTTTACAAACACCCCATACAACAGAAAATATAAGAAAGGGAAACCAAACCAATGAAGCACAGATACAAAATAAATTACTCCAGAAAATGGTGGTAGGACATTTTAATGCCTCTCTCAGTTTTAGACGAATTTAATGGAAAGACAAACAAAAGGGAAAATACAGAAATGAATAAACTGTTGGAAAAACTAGAGCTAAAAGACTTAAGACAGCTTTAAAATGGGACTACTAAAGAATATGTGTTTCTCAGTACCACATGTAACTTTCCCAAAAAATAAACCATATATTAGGGCACAGAGATACTGCCAAATTACCATAAAAAGGCAGAAATAGTAAATACGTCTTTAATACAGCACAACACAATAAAAACATTAATCACTTTAGGACGTACAAGCAAAAGACACAGACTCAAATGGAGAGTTAACAATAAAATCCTAAATAATGAGTGAGTGGGTCAAAGAAAAAATTATGGAAACAACCAATAATTATGTGAAAGAAAATGACGATGATACAACATACCCAAATTTCTGAGATGCAGCCAAAAGCAATTGTCAGGGGGAAAATTGTAACTGTAAGAGCATGCATTAAAACAAAACCTAAAAAATGAAAGGATTAATGAGCTGAATGTACATTTTTAATAATCAGAAAGCTGACAAGGAGGTAAAAGCAAAGTAAGTACAACAGAGGAGACATTTAAAGTTAGAGGAGGAATAGATAAAGCCAGGTACAGTGGCGCATTGTTCGTGGAACTGTGAACAGGTATGACCATTTTGGAAGCAATTAAAATTGTGCAAATAAAGTGACTAAAAATATCTATACCCTCTGACGCAGAAATTATATGAGGTTTATACACAAAGAAGGCCATTGATGGGAAGAAAGTCCCCATACACAGCAAAGCATTTATAGCAGCACTTTTTGTGATGGCAAAGAATTGGAAACAAAGTTGATGCTCATTAACTACAAAAAACCAAAAAATGAATGTTACAAAGGATAAGGAACAAGCATGGCTAAGAAGCGTCTGAAGCTAGCAAAGTTCTCATGCTCCGCCTAAACCTTATCTTCTCAAACCTAAATGTAACTAACCCTCTGGTCCAGGACGGTCTACTATGGGCACACTCCTCCTATCAACACCTTCCTAAAAAGTCCCATGGCAGACTGAACGCAGAGTGATGATGAACCACATTCTGTCTGTTTTCAATTCCTCCCACTTACCTTCTTTCCTGCTCTTATTCAGCCCTCTCTTCCCTGCCTCTCCCTCCCTCCTCCTCTGTTATGTTCTTTTCCTTGTCTCTTATCTATGCACTTAACACAGTGCCTGGCACATAGCATGTGCTTAATAAAGGTTGAATGATTGACTGATTCATATTATACATATATATACACACACACATATATATATATATAAAATACACACACACACACACACATATCCCTCTCTTGACGTAAGGCTAAATGATTAACTGATTCATATTTACACACACACACACACACACACACACACACACACACACACACACCCCCCTCTCTTTGAGTTCAGCAGTTTCATTTGTATCTGTATCCCCAGTGACTGTTACATAGAAGCATCTTATTAAATATTTGTTGAATTAGACCCATGAGGTCACCTAGTACAACTTTTTAGCCTACTTTTAGAGCTGCCAACATCTTTTGCTGTTCAGTTGTTGTTCAGTTGGGTCTGACTCTCTGTGACCTCATTTAGGATTTTTTTTGGCAGACACTGGAGAGGTTTGCCATTTCCTTCTTCAGCTCATTTTACAGATGAGGAAACTGAGGCCAACAGGATGAAGCGACTTGCCCAGCTAAGAAGTGTCTGAAGCTGGATTTGAATTCAGGTCTTCCTGACTCTACCCAGTGCACCACCCGGCTGCCATCATCTACTTGTAGTCATAAATTTGCTTGCTCTCAGAATTATATACACTTGTCCTCAAGTTTGTTTATTGGTATTATGGAGACATTTCAGTTCTACCGATCTATGTTTGCCCTCAGCGTAGTTGGAGGATTCTGGGGAACAATAAATGAGGCTCAGGTCCTTAGACGGGACTTGGAGAATTGAGACCACCCAAGAAACAGTAAAGAAATGTTACCGTGTGAACAGATGGGGCTCCATACTGGCCACTGGACAGAGTCAACGTGAACTCACCTGAATCCTGAATATGGGAAACCCCAAAGTCCTTCCCTCTCCATCCTCTCTGCCGCGGTCTTGGGGAGCAGTGACGGAAGGCTGAGCTGCATGAAGACAAAGCGGTCACGCGTGGCACCCCAACCCCGGCCCCCGGCCTCCCAAGCCGCAGGCCCACGGGCATTCCAAAGCCCACCTTTCCACCCGCTTTCACGCCCCCTCTTCCTGAGCTGCCAATCACTGAGGAAGGAACCCCAGAAGTCAACCGCAGCCTACCCACTAGGAAGTCTTCGCTATTGACCAGTCGGTTGGTGCCAGCCCATGCCCACTGCGGTGTACTGAGGGCGAGGAGCGTGGGAGCCCCCACCCCCACTTCCGTCCTCACCTCTCTCCCCGAACCTCGGGGCCAGGTTGTCCATGGTCATCTCCCGCTTGCTCCCACGTCGGAGATCAGGGGCTGCCCCAACCCCCGTGGGCTGGCTTCCTCTGCCCGGGGGTCCCCTTCGCCGCCTTCATCTTCGGGAATGAGTCCAGGTGCCTGTCCTCGGGTGGGCACCGTCCTGGGGGCCCGGGCAGCAGCAGGGGCAAGGAAGGCATCACGGTCACACGTGGGCACTCAGGCTTTCTACCTCGTCTACCCAAGACAGAGACAATCTAAGTCACTGCGACCCCCACCCCCCACCCCCGCGGGGCTCTCTGCCAACGCAGCTGCCGGGCCACAGCAAGGTCCCCAGAACCGCGCGCCCCCCACGCCCACCCGCGACCTTCCACACCGCTCCGCACTCGCAGGCGAACCCACCTCATTCCCACCCATAAAGTCGCCCGCAGATCCGGAGCGGGCCATGGCAGCCCAGAGCCGTGCACGGGTGCGCGCACACTCCCGGACACGCGTGGGCACCAGCTCTCGTGCCCACACACACTTTCACTCACTCACCGCCAAGGACCGGGAACTCTGAGCCCGGCTCTCAGAGCAGGGGGCGGGGCAATGAGGGAAGCGGGGGGGGGGGAGAAGAGGAGTGGCGCCTGCGCACTCAGACTCCCTCCCCCTGCCGCCCCACACTCCGGCACCAGCTTGAGAAACCAGCCCTGGAGCTTTGTACTCTTCGATAGAGAACTCCCACAATGCATCGCTCGGGGGGGGGCGTCCCTCATTGGACTGGCTAGAGGCACTAAGCATCCTGGACACCGGGTTGGGAGGAGGGAAGAGGGGGGGCGAATGCATGCTGGGAAATGGAGTCCGGAGACGGCGCCCGGACCGCCCCGCGCACGCGCTGTCTCGGACTCCAACTCCCAGAGTGCTCCGCGGCCCTCCTCTCCCAGACGAAAGAGAGCAGAGCGCTCCCTCTAGGGGACGAGAGGTGGAGGCGTCTACGCTGTAAGGAGTCATAGATGTGATTGAATCCAACTCCCACGTGGAGCAGATGAGGAAACTGAGGCCCAGAGAGGGCCAGTGACTTGCCCGGGACAGAGCCAGGACTCAAACCTGGGTCTTCGGTTTCCGGTTCCAGCTCATTACCATTGCATTCCAAATTAAATGGATGCAAACTTCCTAAATAGGAACTCAGATTTAGGATTTAGGATTAGGAACTCAGATTAGGAATTTCTATTTCCTTCATTCCTTCCATGAAACTTGAAAGGAGTTTAGGAGTAATATAGTTTTTCCCTCCCCTCATTTTAAAGCCAAGGACACTAAGGCCTAGAGAGGCTAAGTGACTTTAATTAAATGGACCTATTCCATTAAAAAGTGGTCAAGACACAAGGAAATCTGGGGACCCGAAGAAAGGCAGAAACTCACTGCCCACAAGCAGCTTCCATTTTTTTTTCAGTTTTAGAAATTAACAAATACCAAATAAAAGGAACATTCTCAGTCCCTGGAGAGCAGGGACTGTCTTTGCCTTTCTTTTTATCTCCAGAGCTTAGCCTGGAACATAGTAGGCACTTAATAAATATTTAATGACTTATTGACGTGTGTAAAGCAGAACAGAAAAGGGGCTGCATAAATAGAACTGAGAATCTCTGTTATTTGAAGGTTTACCTTCTCTTTTGGGAGGCATGGAGATGAAAAAAAGATACAAGATTTACACAGAACAGATCAAAGGTGACCTTAAAGGGAAAACTCCTGGGACTGGAAAAGGCCTCTAGGAGAAGGTAGAAAGGAGAGACAACGTTCCATTTGTAGAGACCATCCAGCTTAAAGGCACAGAAATGAGAGATAGAACATGGGGAACAGTAAGTAAGCCAACAGAGCACGATCATTGAGTTTGTGGAAAGGAATAAAGTCTAAGAAGACAGAAAAGATGGAGAGGGGTGAAGTTGGGAAGAGCTTTAAAGGCCAAGCAAAGACTTTATATTTGAGCATGTGGGTAATTGGGAGCAACTGGAGTAGATGAGTAACATGGCCAGATTCATGTTTTTTTTTTATTTTTACATATATTTATAATCTGTCCCACACACTGACCCCCAGATGGACTAATAAAAACTGAAAAAGTAAACCCTCATCATAGGTAAACCAACAAATCAAATTCTTATATCTGCCATGCCTCAAAATGTTGTCTCTCTCTGCATCTTAAGTTTATCACCTCTCTGGCTAAAGACGAGTATTTCAATATCAGTCTTCTGGATTGGTAGTCTTATCATTTCAATGATCGAATTTTTCCGTCGTTCAAAGTTGTTTTTGCTCTATAATGTTATCATTGCATAAATTCTAACTCTGCTCACTTTACTCTGCATCATTCATACATATATTCCCAGTTTCCTCTGAAATTGTCCATTTTGTCATTTCTTATGGCACAGTAATATCCCATTGCATTCATGTACCATCATTTGGTGAGCCATTCCAAAGTAGGAAGATGGCCCCACAGTTTCCAATTTCTGGCTATTACAAAAAGAGCTGCTATAACAGACATTTGTGAACATAAATGTGAGAGTCAGGTAAGGGTTAAGTTTCCACAAAGACAGAATAATGCTGGGAACTGTGAGAGTCAGGCAAGGGATAGGTTTCCACAGAGATAGGATAGTGCTGGGAGTATGGATAACCAAGTTGTTTCAAAGTAGAAAGAAACAGTTGCACTGCAGGTGGGCTTAGCCAATAAGAAGTAAGCCGGTAGTTTCAAGAAAAATGCAAGTTTAGGATAAGAACCGATCCGACTCAAACCGGTTAGGGGTAGCAACAGGATGACTCAAAATTGCTACAGCGAATGCTTAATTAGCTAATATAATATTAACTGACACACCCTGCATAAAATTAGAGCCTCATTAACTGATCATGGAACGCATGATAACATGTTTTAGACACATCAGGGAGCAAACATACGAGGGACATATGAGGAAGATTGTGACCTGGAAGAAGGTTGGCCAACCAGCTTTCTGATGGGAGGGCTCTCGCCTAATTAACAGTGAAAAGCTCTCCTGTCTGTACTCAGTGCTCACTCCTCCCTGAAGGAGAGTGCAGCCCGCTTCTAGCCAGAAACGTAGATTCTCCTGTAGTAAATTTTGCTGCTTTGACATTCACTGTCTGTCAAGTATGTTTCTAACATAAAGATGTTTTGCCTCTTTCTATGATCTCTTTTGAGGTAGGGACTAGTACTGGTATAAGTGGGTCAAAGGGCATGCATGATTTAGTAATTCTGGGGACGTAGTTTTAGGTTACTTTCTAAAATGACCGGACTAATTCACAGCTTCACCAACAATACACCAGTGCGCTTATTTTCCTATAGCCCCTCCTACATTTGTCATTTTCATCTTTTGTCATCTTTGTCAGACTGAAAGATCCGAAGCGGAATCTCAAAATTGCTTCACTGTGTATTTCCGTTATTACTACAGATTTAAGGCACTTTTTTCATATGGCTGTTGATCACTTGGATTTCTTTCTTTGAAAACTGCCCGTTCATATCCTTTAACAATTGGGAAATGGCTCTTAGTCTTATAAATTTGCATCAACTCTTCATATAGTGGATTAAAGACTTGTATCAGAGCAACTTCTTGCAAAGCTTTTCCCCATTTACTTGTTTTCCTTCTAATTTTGACCACATTACATTTGTTTATGAAAAACATTTTAATTTCATATAGCCAAAACTGTCCATTTTAATGTAGTGTGATACTACCTAACACTTCTTTAATCATGAACTTTTCTCTTATCCATAGGTCTGAGAGGTGATTTCTTCTTTGTTCTTCTAATTTGTTTTTGATGTGACCCAAGTCATGTAAGCTAGTCTATAAGATCCTTTTGGAGTTTATCTTGATGTATTATGTGAGGTGTTGGTCTAAACTTAATTTCTGCCAAGTCTCTGTCCATTTTCAACAGCTGTTTTTGTCGGCCTTTCTCTCAATAACTAGAGTCTTTGGATTTATCTAACACTGGGATACTATGTTTGCTTCCTTCTGAATGTATTGTACCTATTTACCTAACCTCTCTATTTTTTAACCTGCACCAAATAATGATGACTGCTTTGTAGTACAGTTTGAGATCCTTTCCTCCTCACTTGCTTCAATATTACCCTTGAGGTTCCTAAATATTTTGTTCATCTATATGAATTTCATTACCATTTTTTCTAGCTCTATAAAATAGGTAGTTTGGTATAACACTGAGTTGGTAAATTAATGTATTGTCATTTTTACTTAACCTCTCCATAAGCAATTAATGTTTCTCCAATTATTTGTCTTTATTTTTTTTTGAAGAGTGTTTTATAGTTGGATTTATATGGGGAAGAGAAGGAAACATGAATTTATTAAGCTTCTACTATGTGCCAGGCACTGTGCTAAGAGATTTACAAATATTATCTCATCTGATTCTCATGATAACCCTGTGAGATAGGTGCTATTATTACCATTTTATAGATGAGAAAACTGAGGCAGACTGGGGTTTAAGTGATTTGCCCAGGATGGCCCAGGCAGTAAATATCTGAGGGTGGATTTGAACTCAAGTCTTCCTGACTCCTGTGCCACCTATGGTTCGTGTACACATCTTGGTAGATGCGTTCACAAATATTTTATAGCTTCTGTTGTTGTTTTTAATGAAATTTCTCTTTCTAGCTCTTCCTTCTGGGTTTTGTATATGATATACAGGAAAGGTGATGATTTATATGAATTTATTTTATATTTTGGGACTTTACTGAATTGATATTTCAATTAATTTTTGGTTGACTCTTCAGAGTCAAATCATAAATCATTCTATCGTCTGCAAAAAGGATACTTTTGTTTTCTCTTTATTTTTCCTTATTCTTCTAATGTATCTTTCTTGTCTTACTCTAGTAGGGGCATTTGGAGCATGCCCAGTTTGCTTAACGTGGAGGTTCTCAAAGGTGCATGTCTTAGGCACACCTAGATCGTGTGACATAGAGCTACTCAGATCCCCACCACATAAGTGGACACAACCTCCTTTGGTTGGCTGTGAAGCCAGCAAAGGTTCTTTCACTCAAAGCTCCAGAGCCACAAACTGAACTAGGAGGGACAATATTTTTCCCCTCTCAGTCTCTTTTACTCCAGATCCTACAAAACATATAACAATGACCACCTTGGCCTCCACTGCCAAGGTTAGATATTAAATCTCTACCCCTCCCCCAGGGTTCCCCAGTCTCCTTCAGGGGGAGGGGAGGTTGGGGGGGGGTATCTAGGCTCTCTGCAAATAGCTCTAGTCGCCACTAATGGTGTTCCCTTTAATTATAGGGAGATCCACTGAACCCCAGTTCCATTTAGCTGGATTAGCTTTTATGGAGGAATATTTATTTGAAAAAGCGTAATTACAAATATACAAACTTACTCGCCAACATATGGGGCGTAATCCTCCTCTCTCCTTTAGGTTCATAGCTCAGCTCAGTTCCTACAGAGCACAGTCCCAAGTTCCAAATCCTAAACCCTCTTTGGGCTCAAGTCTCAAGCACTCTGGCTTTCCCAGGCTTCCCGGCTGGTCTCCAGGCTAGCTGGCTGGCTACGATCATCCCACACAGAATCCTGGCTGCAAGGTTGGGATGGATCTGAGCTCCAGTGAGGTCCAAGCACCTGAAACTTTAGATTGACAAACAACATAAAACAAATAATTTCTCAGAGGCAGGATATATAGGGAGCTTTTCTTCTTGTCAATGACTGCTCTGGGGCATAGACAGAGAAGTTGAATCTCTGGGTCAAAAGATGCATTTTAGGGGCAGCTAAGTGGTACAGTGGATAGAGAACTGGCCCTGGATTCAGGAGGACCTGAGTTCAAATGTGGCCTGAGATACATAACACTTACTAGCTGTGTGACCCTGGGCAAGTCACTTAACCCCCATTGCCCAACCAAAACAAAAGGTGCATTCTTTGCATAAATTTCAGATTGCTTTCCATAACGGGCATTCTAATTCATAGCTCCATGAACAGAGCATTAGTGTGCCTACCTTTACACAATCCCTCCAAAACTGACTATTTCCATCTTTGTTATCTTTGTCAAATGGCTGGGCAGCCTGGATAAGAAGCCTAGCCTGACCTTGAAAGGAATGAGTTCAGTTTCTCTTTATGATTTATACTGCCAGTGTGTATTTATGATTTATACTGCCAGCGTGCCCATAGGCATTCCGTTTCTCCTCTGATGCTTCGCTTTTTCACTTGTGAAATAAGGCTGTTGGACCAGACGGTCCCTTCCAGCTCTGGATCTGCACCTTGTTTTTCCTCAATAGAACACAAGTTCCTTGAAGGCAGGAATTGCTTCTTTTTTGTGTTGTATCCCCCAGCACTTGCCACGGTGCTTGGCACGTAGAAAATCTTTAACAAATACTGGTTACTTGACTAACCACCAGATGAGTAGTCAAGATCCAGAAGTTCCCTTCTGAGTATTCCCACCATCTTAACTGGTTTGACTTAAGGGGGGAAATCACCTCTTCACGGAGATGAAGATTCCTCTCGTGAATGAATGAAAAAATGATGACTGAATGAGCATTTATTAGCTGCCTCCTGTGTGCCAGGCACTCTGCTGATGGCTGGGGATAAAAAGCCCCAAACGAAAGGGAACTTCCCCAAGGGGCGGATTGTCTATGGAGGAAGATAAGAACCAGTGTAAGAACATGCAGAATATCTCTACCAAATGAACACCATGCAGTCTGGGAAAGAAGGCAACGGAACACTTGGCTCAGCTAACCAGGATACAAGGAACACCCGAGAGCAGCCCAGTGTACAGACTGCTAAGCCACTCCTGGGAAAGGAGGCTCATGGAGCCCCCTCGTGGCTCCTAGTCGGTACTGCGCCTGCTCGGGAGGGCCGCAAAAGCTTTTCTGCTTCCGGACTACATTTCCCAGAATGCCCATGAATTTGATGCCTGTTGGGGGGAGGGCGGGATCCCTCCGTTTGTCAGACACGTCCCACAATAGATCGTGAGGATGGGCCCTGAGGGAGAAGCCCTGGTCTGGTAGCTTGAGGCGAGACTTCCAGCTCGGACTCCTGGTGAGCGCCCCAGCGGTTGAGGGCGCCAGTGAGGGAGGGAGCTGGGGAGCAGAGGACTGCGCCTGCGTAGCCCCAACTTCCTCCTCGATGGGGCGGGCGGGGGAAGAGAGCGGGAGGGGAGGAGTGCGCATGCTCTGACCGATCGCCTCCACTCCCCTTGAACTGGAGAGGAGAGAGCGGATGCGAGCCTCTCCTTCTCCCTGCAGGGCGGGGGGGGGGGGGGGGGTCTTTGAAGAGTGTATGCGCACGCGCATGGCCCCGGGGATGCAGGAAAGGCTGTGCAGGGCATGGGTGGGTCAGTGTTGGGGGAGCAGGATTGTGTGCATGGGGGGGCGGTGTGTCCTACCCGTAGAGACACGTGAAAGCATAATTGTGATCCGGTGTGTGTGTGTGTGTGTGTGTGTGTGTGTGTGTATGAATGAGCATTTATTAGTTTATTAGAGTGTGGATGGAGGAGGCGTTTATGGGTAAGCGTGTACCCTCGAGGGTACTTGGGATGTGTGGGAGGTTAGGGGTTGGCCAGGGGTCTCACCCCCTCCACATTTTGGTGTTCTTGATGACTTGCTGTGCCCCAAACAGTTTAATGCCAGGTGGTGGGCCTTCTGCCAGTGTCTGACCTCTGCCCTCGCTGGTAGCATTAGGTTCCTGAAAATGATAAATGTTGGAGAAGATGTGGGAAAATTAGAACGCTAATGCATTGTTGGTGGAGTTGTGAACTGATCCAACCATTCTGGAGAGCAATTTGGAACTATGCCCAAAGGGCTATAAAAATGTGCATACCCTTTGACTTCTAGGCTGTATCCCAAAGAGATCATAAAAATGGGAAAAGGACCCACATATACAAAAATATTTATAACAGCTCTTTTTGTGATGGCAAAGAATTGGAAATTGGAGGAATGACCATCCATTGGGGAATGGCTGAACAAGTTGTGGTATATGAATGTAATGGAATACTACTGTGCTATAAGAAATGACAAGCAGGTGGACTTCAGAAAAACCTGGAGAGACTTGTATGGTCTGATGCTGAGTGAAGTGAGCAGAACCAGGAGAAGGTTGTACACAGTAACAGCCATGTTGTGTGATGACTGACTTTTGTTAGACTTAGCTCTTCTCAGCAATGCAAGGATCTAAGACATCTCCAGAAGTCTCATGATGGAAAATGCTATCCACATCCAAAGAAAGAACGCTGGAGTCTGAATGCAGATGGAAGTATACTATATGCTCTTTTTTTTTGTTTTGTTTCTTCTTTCTTGTAGTTTCTCCAATTGGTTCTAATTCTTTTTTACAAGACTAATGTGAAAACGTTTAATATGAATGTATATGTAGAGCCTATATCAGATTGCATGCCAAGTTGGGATGGGGGGAGGGGACAGAGGTGGAGAAAATTTAAAACTCAAAATCTTATGAAAGTGAATATTGAAAACTAAATATAAATATTTTTTTTAAAAAGTAGGTTCATGAAAAGAATGAAACTGATCTCCTGTCACTTTGTATGTCCAGGGCCCCAGTTACAGTGTGTGGTCATGAGGTCATGGTCCAGCCCACTACCTCCAGTCATTCTCTGGCCTGGGTAGCCCCTGGAGGAGTCCTGAGGGAGGGGAGAGCAGGGTCCAGCTGGGCTGAGGGTCTGAGCCCCAGGTCAAGTGACCTTGACTTTGGGTCTGTAAGCCCCAGCTTCACCCAGGAAAGGGACTCCAGCCCAGAGAAGACATCTGCCCCAAGACCTTTCACTGAAGCTTCAGGGCACCATCCGCTAGGAGGGAGCAAGTCCTGGAACCCTGGTCTTACAGTGATTACTGATAGTCTTTGAGAGCAGAAAGGACTGAAGCTGAATGAGAGGGTGGATGAGTGAAGAGAAGTGTTGGTGGGGCAATGGAATCTGTGTACTGTGGGAGACAGGAAAACATGCCTCAAGGGATCTTTCCGTCTGGCTTGCAGCTGAGATCTATGTGTTGTCTTCTCCTCTAGACTATGAGCTCCCTGCCAGCAAGGACTATCTCTTCTGTTTGCAAGGATGTTTTGCACATAGTAAGCATTTAATAAGTTTTTGGGGGGGGGGCAGTTTATGCGGTTTTTTTTGGTGAGGCATTCAGAGTTAAGTGACTTGCCCAGAGTCACACAGCTAGTAAGTGTCAAGTGTCTGAGGCCGGATTTGAACTCAGGTCCTCTTGACTCCAGAGCCGGTGCTCTCTCCACGGCACCACCAGGCTGCCCATTTTTTATGCTTTTACAGCAGGCAATGTGCTAAACACTTTGCAAATATTATCTCATTTGATCCCCGAAACAACCATGTGAAGGAAGTAGGTGCTGTTAGTATCCCTACTTTACAGTTGAGGAACCTGAGAAAGAGATTAAGTGACTTGCCCAGGGTCACAGAGCTAGTAAGTGTCTGACACTGAATTTCAACTCCTATTTCTCTGACTCCAAGCCCAGGGCTCTCTCTCTCACATAGAGGCTAGAGACAGGAAGATGTGAGTTTGAATCCTGTCTCAGATGCTTGGTAGCTGTGTAATTCTGGCCAGGTAACCCAGCGTCATGACATAAGCCTGTTTCCTCCTTTGTTTAAGGGGGGGGGAGGTTGTGGAAATTATTAGTTTCTGAGATCCCTTCCACCTCTATAAATGAAGCCTTTTTATTTGCCTCTACCCACTTTGGTATCGCATCATGCCATCATCTTAGCCTTTGCGGTCATGGTTTTAATAGACCAAAGGTAGAGGTCAGAGAAGGTCAACACTGGAAAAAACCTTCAATACCCTCTAATCCACCTCTCTTGTTGTTTACAAATGGGGAAACTGAGACCTGGGAAGGGTGCAACACAGTGTTCAAAGCCCTGTGAATGGGGCTTGGGCGTCACGCCCCGCACCGTCGAAGGGAACCAAAGGGAATCCGGCCAAGGACCCCAGCTTCCCGGGAGGGGATGCCGGGAATTCGGGCCGTGGCCCAGAGGGGAAGGAGGCCGTGGTCCAGGCCCCTCCCGCGGAAGCGATCCTGACCACGGGAGACGTTTCCCTCGGGGGGCTCTGGGGTCCCCAGTTGGAACTTCCCAGCCAGGCCGCGCACAAGGAGAATCCTCTTTGAATGGCATTCTGGAACTTCCCTTGGGGGAGGGGCTCTCACCCTTCCGGTGAGCCCCTCCTTGGACGAAGGGTGAACCCCGCCCGGCGCCGGGGGCGGTGTATGAGCGCCGCCCTTCCCAATGCGCAGGCGCAGAGACTCCGTCGGGAGAGGAAAGCTCGGACCCGTCGAAGTGAATGGCTGAAGCGGCGCCTGCGCAGTGCGGGCCAGGAGGCGCCGTCCTGCTTCTGAACTCCATATGCCAGAATGCACCGGGAGGCCCCTCAGGTGCGGAATGACGTAGACTTCCCATTTTGGGGAAGCGTTCTCCCGGGTGTCAGAAGGCTGAAGCCGTGTTCCTTCCAGGAGGCCAGACTCGCAGCCCGGGGCTCCGGGGGCGGCTCGAGGGTCTGAGCCAGCGCGTGAGTGCAGAAGGGAGGGCCTGAGGGAGGGAGTGCGCACGCGCAGCGTCCCCCGCCGACGCCTCCCCCTGCCTGCGCACCGCCCCTGGGCCCTGCCGGGCGCCTCCTGCGGGCGAGTCAGTGCGCAGGCGCGGCGTC
Source organism: Vombatus ursinus (assembly GCF_900497805.2). Taxonomy (NCBI): domain Eukaryota; kingdom Metazoa; phylum Chordata; class Mammalia; order Diprotodontia; family Vombatidae; genus Vombatus; species Vombatus ursinus. Next base: position 1,773,901 of record NW_020954586.1, on the reverse strand, counting down.
CCCTCCCGCTCCCCGCCCCCTCCGGGCCGTGCTCTGGTGGGGGAGTGAGCGGTTGCTCGTGTACGCACAGGGTTGCTCGCGTGTGCGCCCGGTTATGCTCCCGTGGAGGATCGTGGGGCCTCCGGGAACGCGCGCGCGTATATGTACTTGCACGTGGGAGTGAGGTTTCAAGGCGTGGGCCGCGTGTCCGTGTGCGTGTGATCTGCCACGCGGGACGGCCTGATCTGGAGAGTTTGGCTTGGATTCTCTGCGTGGGTCCGATTTCTCTTCCCATCTCCCCCCATGCCCTGCCCCCTCCTAGCTTTTCCCGCAGATCGCCCCCCACCTCATCAGCCGGCAGACCCCCAAGCCCACATATCCCCCATCCCGAAGACCCTCGGCCCCTCCCCTCTTTTCTCAGCTCACCCAGGGCCTCCCATAGGCCCTGTTCCCTCCTCCCTTGGCCAGAACGACCCTGGCCGGGGGTCTTGTCCGAGTTCAGCATTCCCCCTCCCCCTGGGGGTGGCCCCTGCTCTCTCTCCCTCTTCAACGCCTTCTCAGTCAGACGTGGATGAGGAGCCTACTGTGTCCCGGGCCCCGCGCCTGCCTTCAGGGAGCTTCCCCTCTAAGGGGGAGGCTGCCCGGATGAAGGGGAGTCGGGTAGAGGGGTCGCACTCAGCCTGCCTGTCTCCTGAGCCCTTTAAAATGCAATTGGGAAATAGTTAACCCAGCAAAAATACATTGGACCGTAGGTAATGCTAGCTCGGGCTTTAAGTCAGTCAGCATCCCACGGGACCGTTCTGTTTGAGTGGGACCCACTCCTGCAGACGGGGACATTCCAGTGGGGATGGAAGCGGGGACGCCAGGGAGTGGAGCAGAGGAGGGGGGCAGCCAGAGAGAATGCCCAGAGCCCAGAGGCAAGGGGCTCCTCCCTGGAGCACGCTGGGTGGGTGCCCCTGGAGCCCAGAGGGCTGGCTGGGGAGGAACGGGAGAGGATGGGAAAGGTGTGAAGTGCCTCGAAGTCCGGACAGCATGTTGTGTTCGTCTGCGCTTTAGGAATATCACTTTAGTGGCTGAATGAAAGATGAATTGGAGTGAGGAGAGACTTAGGCAGGCAGACCCAGCAATAGACGATTGAAATAATCCAGGTATGAGGTGATGAAGGCTCGTGCCAGGGCGGGCACCGTCAGGGTGGCTGAGGTGGGGTAGTCCTTGGGAGGAGAGTAGGTTGAAGAAGTGAGTGGTCAGGACGCCTGAGGGAAGTCAGTATGTGTGTTGAAGTCCCATAGTATGAGGGCAGGGGTTGAGGAGGAGAGAAAAATTGTGAGCTATGTACTAGTCTCATTGAGGAAGGAAGGGGAGTGACCCAGGGGTCTCTAGACAACAGCTCCCAGGATTTTAATTGGGTCATCGATGGGAACAGCATGAACCTCAGAGGAGGGAAGGTCACTGAGTGATGGAGGAAGGGGGAGCACGTGGAGGTGGCAGTGGGGAGCAAGGTGTGTTCCATCTTGAGCAGTGAGGCGAGACACATGAGGAAAGGTGACCAGGCAGTCTGCATCATTGCGGGGAGCCAGGTTTAGGAAAAGCTAGCAGATGGAAGGAGTGGGAGAGGAAAAGATTTAGGGATGATGGGAAGTTTGTTGCCTGTGAAACATATTCCAGGGAGATTGGAGCTTTGGGGTGGGAAAGTTGTGGTGAATGAGAATATACAATCTGGGGGAGTGTGGGAATCCTCATCCTCACTTCCCCTGCTCATGTGTTTGGCTTACTCCTTGGCCCTCTTCCCTTTCCTGTCTGCATTGAGTACTCTTGCTGGCCTTAGCTCACGTGAGTTTAATTTGTTTTGATTAATTTTTTAAAAATTATAAGCATTTATTTTATCTTCCTCCCAACTCACCCCTCAGCAATTGAGAAAGAAAATAAAAACAAAACCTTTTTTTTTCCTAAACACATGCATAGTCGGGCAAAACAAATCCCCACATCGGCCACGCCCTAAAGCATGCCCTGATGCTGTCCCTTCTTCAGCAGGAGCTGGGCCAGCTGCTTCATCTGCCTTCCTCTGAAATCTTGGCTTATCAATGGCATTGATCAGTTGTTCAAAGTTGTCTTTAGAGTGTCGTCGTTTTTGTCTGAGTTTTTGTCTGAGTTGTTTTCCTACTTTGGCTTCCTTCACTCTGCATCATTTCCTACAGGACCTCCCAGGTTGTTCTGAAACTGTCCCTTTTGTTACTTCTTATGGCAGCATGACGGTATCCTATTATGTTCCTAGACTGTATTTTGTTCATCCATTTCCCAGTGGATGGGCACCCCCTCGTGTTCCCGTTCTTTGCCATTATGAGATGAGCTACTCTCCATGTTTTTGTATATATGGGTCCTTTCTTCCTTCTTTGTGCTCCTTGGGGTGCAGACCTGGTAGTGGTACGGATGGGTCCAAGGATTGGCACAATGTACTGTGTGCTTGGGCACAGCCCTCGAATCTGATTGTCGCCTCTGTCCTGATTACTCTCAGTCCTGATTTTCCTGAGCTCCCATCCTATTTCAGCAAGTACTTAATTGCACATTACAATCTGAACGTCCAGTAGGAAGCTCAGACTCAGTGTGACTTTCATCCCAAATCCTCCCTCTTTTACCCGGCCCCTGTTACCGCCAAGGACATCACAGCCCTCCCCATCGCCCGGGTTTGCAAACTGATTGTTGTCCTTAGCTCCTCACAATCCCTGAACAAGCCTGTTCAACCCATTGCCAGTTCTTGACTGTCGTCCCTCTCCCTCCTCGCTCGCTCTTGAATCTGTCCCCTTCCCTCCACCAAGCTGTCCCTTCATTCGGGCCCTCATCCCTTGTGGATTATGGTCGTAGCCTCCGATTTGGTCCCTTTGCCTCAAGTCCCTCCATTCTCCAATCTGTTCTCCTCACACAGCCATGCTGGTCTTCCTCTAGCGTCCATACGACCACGTCACTTCTGTTCAGGAAGCTCCCAGGGCTCTCTGTTACCTTTAGGATTCTTAACCTGGGGATCTCAGACTTGTTTTTAAAAACAAAACACTTTGATAACTGCTTGTCAGTATGATGGGTTTCTTTTGTAAGTCCTATGCATTTTATTTTAGGCATTTAAAACAATTGTTCTGCACTGGCTTCCTTAGATCTCCCTAGATTGCCAAATGGGTTCACAACTAGAGCAGGATCAAAGAGAAATGCCTCTATTTGGCACAGGCCCCAGCCTTCCTTTCCTTATTCTTCCTTAGGCCTCTCCCTACCACAGCGGTCCAGCCACCCTGGCTGTGCTTGGAGTGCTCTCTGTGTGTGAAGGCTGTGAATGTGCTTGAGTGTGTGTAAGTTTAAAGGTCAATTGTATGTACACGGGGGTCAGTACAGGGTGCCCGAACCCAGCTCATCGAGCCAGCAGTGTGGCCGTAGGGAACAGGACTGTTTTACCAGGCCCTGAGGATACCGGTTATTTCTGTAGCCATGGCGGTGCTCCTCCATCTGTCTGTTTCTTGCTGATTCCACACCCCCCCCCATTTGTGTTTCTGTTGTAAGGCTCTGGCACGGGAGCACGAAGGTGTGCCCAGTGACTGGGTCACCTGTTCACAGGCCAGGAGCCCTCCACCACCCTCTTGCCGACTCTCTCACCGGTAGTGTCTCACTTACTTTGGAGGTGATTCTCTGGAGGAGCCCGCATCCTGTGGGGGTCAGGCAAGTTCTCTGTTTTCCCCCTTCCTGCCTGCTGGGGCCCCTCTTTTCCCCATCCATGGTCCCCTTCAGCCCAAGGACTCCAGTGCACAACCAGGTCAGGGGAAACCCCACTAGACATCTCTTCTCCTTTGTCTCATTGGAGTTCTGATTTTACAGTATGGCTTGGGTTGGCATCAAGTCGGTAAGCATTTATGAATTGCCTACTACTAGGTACTTTGCTGAGCACTGGGGAGACACAGAAAATGAAAGCCAAGCAGTCCTGCCTCCCAAGGAGCTCCTGGTCTGGTGGGGGAGGAACACCCCAACAACTATGTGCAGGTGAGACCTAACAGGAGAGGCTGGAGGCAGCCTTTGAGGGAAGGCAGTGGAATTAAGGGGTATCGGGGAGGGCTTCTTACAGAAGCTGTGGCTTTAGCTGAGGCGCCAAGGAAGCCCAGGAAGCCCAAGAAGCCCCAGCCAGTGACACTGAAAAGTTTTGGAGGATGTGTGAGGAGCCTGTGGTTATCGGCTATTGTTCCTGCCGATTCCCCTGCCCACTCTCCTAGATAAAGTGCCAGGGGAGAAGAACAGAGCTGGTTGGGAAAGTTTTTTGTTTTTTTAAATACCAAGAAGATTAAGGCTAAAAAGGTTATTCTGCATTTTAGACGTATGAGGGTTTAGGGTCTACACCCTCTGAGTGTGGCCTTCATCAGATGGTCACCCCTCTGTCTACCTGCTACTGACTCATTTTCTTATTCATTCTCATCTTGGCTTCTAAGTCAGTCAAGAATTATATTCTGTGGACGTTAATAATTGGAGCTGCAACATCTCCCTCATTAATTATCAAATTAGCTCAGCCCCCACCCTATTTATCACATATTATGAAATGAATTGGGGAAACTTCTTCCCACAAACCTTGGCTTATCTCTGTACCCTCCCCCAGGACCTATTCGAATGTCAAAGTCACTAGCTTTGCAGTGAACAATTTAATCCATAACAAAATAAGGAAATAAATGATTGTTTTCATGCTGCATCAGATGTGAGAAAGCTCACAGCCAGAGTCACCTTTAATCGTCACAACAGCTATTGACTTCTCGATTCTAGAAGTCAAGCCCCATCATTCAGCTCTTGGGACCTCCACCCAATTCTGTTCTTTAGTGTTTCTTTGCATGATGGAAGTAAGGCCAGAAGGACATGGATGAGGAGGGTAGCTTTGGGAGTTACGTGTGTGTATTTTTAAAAATTTTTTTAGGATAGTCGAAACTTTTGTTGGCTAGGGGGAAAGGTGATAAATGTGGGTGCGACTGTAAGTTGCCTGTATTTTAAGTTCCTCTAGGACCAACCAGGGCATATGAAATTTTGGTGTTGTGTTTTGTTTCATTTTGTTTTTTTCACTCAGGATCATCTCAAGAATGAACACAAGCAAGGAACAACCCTTTTCTCTTGCCAAGATCTGTAGAGCGTTAGCTAAAGCTCAGCCTGAAAAGCAGGGGTGCAGGGCACCAAAATCTCAGTGACTCTGCTTCTGATTTTAACATCCAGCAGTTGGTGTTTTTAATTATCTGTTCTTTGTCCTGGAATTTTACGCTGGATCGGGATGAGTTTTTACTTCAGCGGCAAGATTGCTCCATCAAAGGACATTTCTTCTCACCCTGACAGAGTTGTGGTTTTAAACCAATAAGGAATCCATTAACGTGCAGCCACAATGAAGAAAATCACATGTTGAATTTATCATAGTCATATCATAAAAGGAAAAACAGGCTGCATATAATAGAGATCTTTAGATTCGTGTAGCGTCCTCTTTTTTTCTCTTCTACTTTGTATACAGAAGTGCTCATTTTATTTGGTGTTTGTTCAGAATTTTAAAGAAACGCTTTTCGAAATTTCCTCAGTGATGACAGTTACAACGTCCAAGAATTCATCAAATCTGAAAAATACAACCACAACAACAATAATAATGATAAAAGTTAAGATTAATGTGCCAGGCACTGTGCTGAGAGCTTGGTAATTTTTATCTCATTTAATGTTCACAATGATCCTGAGATGAGGAAACTGAGGCAGATAGAGGTCAAATGATTTGCCCAGGGTCATGCAGATAATAAATGTCTGAGGCTGAATTTGAACTCAGGTTTTCATGACTCCAGGCAGGGTGCCTCATCCACTGTGCTACCGAGCTGGTAGTAGTATCCACAGTCTGTGGAAGAAGCCATTGAGGCTAGTATTACATTTGGTAAGGGAAAGAGTCTGAATAAAAGTGGCTTTTTGGAAAGTTTATATTTTTAAAGTAAAGTTTAATCATTAACATTTTTAAAAAGTGAGTTTAGTTAAGTTTTAACCCATTCAGGGTGTGTGGGCCCACCCACTAATGAAGATTACCACGTAGGCCTGTTGGTAGGTTTGCATGTGCAGAGGGGAGGTGACCTCAACACCTCTGAGCGTTAGTGGACAGCGTATGGCTGTGGGAAAAAAGCTGTATCGCCCAATGTTCCTCCTCCTCACGGACCCTCCAGTGTGTGACAGAGTGGGTTTTCCTTCAGTGTTACACGAATGAGTGAAACTCATCACTGGCCCGTGTTTACATCCAGGGTCTGCGACTGTCTCCAGAGGTCCTGAGTGACTGGTGAGACTCTGATTTCTTGGCCCCTCCTGCTGCCTCCAGAGCCTCAATTCTCAGGTGACGGCGGGTGCCCGAGCCCCAGGTGGAAGATCCCAGGTAGAGTGATCTTGCTTTTGAGCCCCCAGGCCCCAGCTGGACTGTGAAGTGAAGGGGGTGGAGCCTTTCCTACATGAAGAGGAATCCCACCAGGAGATGCGCCTACCCGAGGTCTGAGTGCACAGCCTGAGACAGCACCTTCCGCGAGGATCAGCCCCTCGCAGTGCCTGGGGGGCAGCAAAGGACTCCTGCCCGTCCTGCCTGGCAGGGAGGACTCAGCCAGGCCAGCACCATGGAGGACTTGACCCTCCTGCTTGGGGAGAGAGGTGAGTGTCTTGACATAGCAGACCGGGTCTGTGAGGGAGTGACCCTGGTGGGGAGCGATGAGCAGTTACAGCAGATACCCCAACTCTTCTTTCCCTTTCTCTCCCCTCTTCCCTCTCCCACTTACTACACGTGGTGACCAGCCTTGTTTCTCCAGCGATTCCCAGAGGCTACTCTTGTACATTTAGTCAGCCAGTCAGCAAACCTATATTAAGTGTCTCTTTGCCACTCCAGAATGAAATGGTGGGATAATGGGGACTCTGATGAGGGTAAGATGGATCTCCAGGACACTTAGTCCAGAGCTGGAGTCTCTGCCTCTAGAGAAGTGAGAGAAAGCCAGACTCCTAGCTCGTCCATTCACCATGCCTCCTCGACAGTGGTCTAGAAAATGCTCCAAGGACCTTCGTCTAAAAGCAAGTTTCTGTGGCTGCCCTTGGCAGCTCAGGAAGAGGAGAGCAGGAGATCATCAAAAGGGTGACCTGGAGCCGGGAGCAGGGCCTCTGAACTGTCCATAACGGTCCCTGCAGGTGCATGTTGACTTAGAAAACTACATGTTAACATTTTCTATGTTTCATTGTATTTTTATGTATTACATATTTCCCTGTTGCATTTTAATCTGGTCTGACCCAGGCTGTGGAACAGCAGGCCGCGTTGACACCTCTGGTGTAGAGCATGAAGTTGGCAGTGCAGAAGGGTTTGGGGGAGGGGGTGAGAGGGGCTAGTGGGGGATTCATTTAGGGACTGCAAGCCAGGTTGGGTGACTTCTTTTGTCTTATCCAGCTCAGCCTCTCCAAGGCTTTGCCTTTCCCCCAGACAGGAGGACTGAGCACGGAATGTCTTCTGGATTCCTCCCAGCCAGGCTTCAGGTGAGTTCATTTACACTCCCTCCTGAGAAGCAGTTCTTTTCTTAGCATGTAGACAGTTCTTTCCCTTGTCAGTCAGGCATTATTTTCAGTGGTATCAGTTCACCCAAATCCCTTCTAAGGAGCTTGGCTTGAATTCTTCTTTGCAGAAACCTGAGGCTTTTCTCATCAATTAGGCAAAGTTTATCTGTCGTTAGAGCTCAGCTATCTCCATGAGATGTAAGTGGACAAATTTTAGATAGGCTGTACATACTCTGATAAGGATGCGTAGGTGTGATTGTAGCACCTGTGAATGAATGATGGACGTTAAGCATCTGCATGGGGGCATTAATTAAGATTGTTGTGTCAATTAAAAAGTTCAAATCAGCAAACATTTATTAAACTCCCGCAGTTCGAGGCAGTGGTGATGCAAAGATAAAGATGGATATGCATATAAAAGACTTAAGAAAGTAATACAGTACCTGAAGAGGCCTGTGGAGACAGATTGGGTGGGAGCAAACTAGAAAGTCGGGGAGAGAGGGCTGTGCAGGAGGAGGTGAAAGAAAGTGTCCCAGCACCTCATCATGGCACTACTTTTGGAGGATAGCGTTCAATTTGTGGTCCCGTATTTCAGGAGTGAGGACAGTTAGGTGGTGCGATGGATAGAGTGGCGGGCCTGGAGTCAGGAAAACCCGAATTCAAATCCAGCCTCAGGCACTTACTAGCTGTGTGACGATGGGCTCAACAAGTCAATGTAATAAAAATGACATTATTATCTAAATGAATTTACTTATTCAATGCCATACCAATCAAACTACCAAAGAATTAGGAAAAATGATAATGAAATTCATATGGAGGCAAAATGGGTCAAGGCTCTCAAAGGAAATAAGGCAAAAAGTGGGAATAAAAGTGCCTAGCCATACCAGATCCCAAACCATTATAAAGCAATAATTCTCAAAACAACTTGGTACCAGTTAGAAAATAGAGAGCTTGATCAGGGGAACAGGTAAACAGTGAACCTATTGGCCTGGTGTTTGATCAACACAAAGACCCAAGCTACTTGGGGAAAGTCTTACTCTTTGGAAAACGGGAGAATGGTACGCAAGAAATTAGGTGTAGACCAAGATGCCCAGTTCTGAGATCTCAATAGATGTTACTGAGACAATACAGGTAACATCATAAACAGAGGAGAAAGTAATAATTGTAAAGTGCTTAGCATAGTGCTTGGCACTCTAAGCCCCAAATAAAAAAGTCGATAAGTCTCCCTCAGAAAAAGAAGAGGAAGGGGACCGATCAAGTAGGCAGAACTACAGAAAAGGTGGGCTGCCCACCCGTCAGGCTGTGTTTGTGCCCTGACATGGTAAGAGGCCCAGAGAAAGCCTTGTTGGTTAGACCCTTGGTGGGGATGGGGAGGGGTTTCTGTAAAGGTACCAGAGGCTGGTTTATCATCTTGCTTGGAGAGAAAACTGTCATCAGAAAGACAGCAGGTATATTCCTTTGGAATGTAACAGAGTTCTGTGCCTATGGAGGGAAACCACAATAAATGTTATGATTACGCAGGGGTGGGAGTGGAAGGTGGGGGACAGGACTGATTTTATTCCAGGTCTCCAAAGTACAGAGGAATCAGTGACCTCTGAGAAGGAGTAGAGCGCCATTCATGGCGGGCAGTGGAGAGTGCTCCTTGCCTGACGGGCCACTTGTGGGGTGCCACGTCCTGAGTGAATAAGCCTCCAATAAGTTGATCAGTAATGGGCACATGTAGCCAACTCTAAGTTCATATTTGGAGTGTGCTAATGTCAGTGTGATGTATCTGTCAGGTGTTTGCTGATTTTTCTCGTGAGGTTTTGGGCATTGGGAGAAAAGTGCATGATTTTCTTGGGGTTCACCTGTGGAAAGGGTGAACTTGAGCACTCGTGTAAAACTGTACATGCCACTGAGTGGAACAAGGAGAAGCCTAGAGGAAGTTGTTATTTAAGAAATATTTGACACGAAATATTCCAACTCTCAGTGCTATGAAAACTTCTGCCTTGACGCCCTTCAGCTTCCTGTGTCTCAAGGCCTTTGAGGGGAGTGGTCCTTGACAAGCAGGGATGTGTTTGGTTCAGGAATCAGTAACGTTCAAGGATGTGGCCGTGAACTTCACCTGGGAGGAGTGGCGTTACCTGGAGCCTGCCCAGAGGGCCCTGTACAGGGACGTGATGATGGAGAACTATGAGAACCTGGTCTCCCTTGGTAAGCACCCCGTTGGTCTCCTGGGACTCAGAGTCTGGCCACAGGGTCCTGCAGACTGTGGGGTACATCTGAAAAGGTGAGCTGAGTTTTGGCTTCTTACATAAGAGAATTTAAGATTACCAGTCACCTGTGGTAAGTCCTAGGTCCCTCATGGCCCACTGAGGGAAGTTTTCAAGTGAAAGTCTTTGCTTGGAGCTGATAGCAACCCGTGGGTCCTTTGTGCTGTCCCTGTTCTGCTGACACGCAGGCTGATGTCCCTGAGCAGTGGGAAGGCTTCTTTCTCCCAGAAGCCTTGATCTCTCTCCTGTCCAGGTGAGGCCAGCAGCAAACACCTCTTGGCTGAACCTTGTGTTCTGAAGTTCAGTTTCTTCCACGTAACAGGGACTTAATGAATAGGTCCCAGGCCTGACTACCTCCCCTGATGTGGGCGTTAAAGGATTCCTTTTGGCCCCTAGGCTCAAATGTAAAATTTTCTGGTTACCATTCCTAACCCTCCCCAGGCTGGCCCTGGCCTATCCACTTGTTTCAGAGGTCCTTGGCACCAGCTATGTGCTTCTTTGGCTATCCCTCTTTCTAGGACTAGCAGTGAAGTGTTAGATAACTTTCTGTCTTCAGCCCTCTCCCATTTCTACCCGGTTCCTAGGGCTTCCTGTTTCCAAACTGGATGTGATCTCCCTATTAGAGAGAAAAGTACAATGGATGCCAGAAGGAGAAGTTTCCAGAGGCTCTCGTACAGGTGAGTGAGCTCAAAACAGGTAAAGGGGAGTCGTTGCAAACAGTATTTCCTCTAATCCCTGGTGCCCAGGGAGCTTACCTCCAGGGCTTTGTGGGGAGACCTTGGGCTGCAAAGTATGAACTTCACTTTTCACTGTCCCCAAATCTGTCTCTCTCTCCTTTCCTGTCTCAGTGAATAAGATATGCTCCTTCTTTTGTGTTGTTTAAAATAATTTTCAGTTTAATAACCATCAGCAAAAAAGATTCCTTATACACAAGGAAGAGTGATAAGTAATATCTCAAACTACAAATTTCCATTATTTTCAGTTACTTTAAAATGTAGATTAACTTTATTTTTTAGAAATAAATTTTGTCAATAGCTTTTGTTTTGATGCCGTCTACATTTCTCTGCATATCACTTCTCTTCCCTTTCCAGAGAATAAAAGAAGATAAAAAACCAGTTCAGCACAACTATTTACATGAATAATTAACATACTTAATGATATTAAAAACAAAAATATCCAAACTACGTTATTTTTCTCTTAGATTCAGAAAAAAACATTTGCCAAAGTATAAGAGGGATCTTTTAACATAAGATTTAAAAATATCTAAACCCAAAGCTGGTGTTATGTGTAGTGGGGAAATAGTAGGGAAATAGCAGGTGCTTTCCCAGCAGGTATAGGAGTGAAGCCAGCATGCCTTCTTTCCACACTATTGTTGTGACCCAGTCTTAGAAATCCTAGCAATAGCAGTAAGACATGAAGAGAAATTAAAGGCATAAAGGTAGGTAAAGAAGAGAAAAAACTCATTTTAATGAAAGTATTACCAGCGGCATCAGTTGTGAAAGTAAAATCCAAGAAACAGATTTGGTGTTCTTTGATTGAGGAAGGGGTGAGCCTGTGATGGTTTGTGCGTATAGTGGAATATTAGACAGGAAAACGACGTAAAAGAATTGGAGCAGTAGCAGAAGGCTAACATGCCATGGGGCAGAAGGAAGAAAGAGGATCTGACAGGATAGTAGATTGCCTGATGACCACAGATAGGCTCAAAGCAGGCTAATCAATTCCTCACTGTATTTCAGCAGAGCCTGGGTGGGGAGCCTGTTGCACTCTGATCAGTGAGAGAGGATGGTCTGCCTTCTTGTGTAGTCCTTTTTCTTCATTATCTGAAGACCATGAGACTAGAACCGCATCACCCCTGGGCTCTCTGCACTTGTGACTCCCTCTCTGACCCAGGAGACGTTCTGGTTCTGGCTGCTGTGTCCTTTGAGGTCCTTCAGGCTAGCTCAGCTCAGCTCAGCAGGCTGGGAGGGCTCAAAGCCTCCCCCGCGCATCACAGACTTATCACTGTTTTCCTGACGTCGCCTTCTATTCTCATGTCCGCAGTGGGAGCATCCTGGTGTCCCTGCTCCTTGTTACGTGGAACAGAAGTCCCTGGTGCCCTTGCAGCATTTCTGGTCTGACTGGAGGACTAGGGGCTCTGCCCTGGCCCTGGCTTTTATGGCTTGACCCCCTCCTTTGGTTCCCTCAGGCTTCTGCATGTCACCTTGGCTAGACATGGGCTGAAGGAAGGAAGCATTTATTAAGCACCTTCTGTGTGCCAGGCACTGGGCTAAGGGCTTTACAAATATGATCTTACTTGATCCTCACAACCACTCTAGGGAAGTAGGTACAATTATTTTCCCATTTTTACAATTGAAACTGAGGCAAACAGCTTAGGTGACTTGCTGAGGTCAGATTGGAAATCAGGTCTTCCTGACTTTAGACGCCTGGAGTGTTCTTGTAGCTGTAGTATGAAACTTAACAAAAAGGTAAACTGAGGCAATTCTCCAAGCAAGATAACAGTTTATTAACAGGGAGCCATGTTTACAATGAAGAGGTCAGGGCTTGCCTCCTTTTATGCCAAAGACCTTGAATTGAAGGTGCAAGTCATTTTTATAAGCACAGAACAGAGATCATGCCATTGATTATGGGAATGATAACATCAGGGGGTTAGGGAATCATGATTGGTTATATTGAAGAAAGTGGGCATAGCCCCCACGTGGAGTGAAGACCACTGCCTTCTGTCTGTAAGGAAAGCTTTTGTAAATGTTGTGGGTCCTGAGGTTGCTGATAAGGACCCAGGTGACTAGAGGAGAAGACCGAACCATCTTTTTAATTGCTAAAGCTGGGAGAGGGTCAGTTAGTCCACAAACCCTGCGGCGCACGCTGAGATGATGGTTTATGAGAGGATCGAGAACAGTTCTTCTTCCACTAACGGCCGTTGTGGGAAAGCTGAAGCCTTGGGATCTAACTTCAGAGAGAGACGCGGCTGAGCTCTGGCGCCCGTGAGCTTCTCCGTTCAGAGGCAGAGGAGGCTCTAGGGCTATTACGTGGAATACAGAATATGGTTTCAGACTAGGATCACTTACAGAGTAAAATCACATGTAAAGTACCGGGTTGGTAATTCTCTCCTAGCATCGCTTTGTGACAGTAAGTCAGCCAGCATTGATCGGGCCACGTTACTGTTATTACATTTATTAGGTGCATTTCTGTGTGCCGGACTTTGTAGTAAGCCCCTGCCCTTGGGGAGCTCACGCTCTAATGAAGAAGACAATGTGCAGAGAATTATGTACAAACAAAATATATGAAGAATACATTGGAGATAATTAAGAGTCAAGGCAGAAGTATTAAGGGAAACTGTAAAAGACTTCTTGCAGAAGTTGGGATTTTAGCTGAGACTTATGAGAAACCAGGAGGCAGAGATAAAGAGAGAGAGAATTCCAGGCAGGAGGGACAGCCCGTGAAAATGCCTGGAGTTGGAAGATGGAGCATTTTTGTGAGGAACAGCCAAGAGGCCAGTGTCAAAGCGTTGTGGAGTTCATGGAGGGGAGTAAATATAAGAAGACTGAAGACGATGGAAGGAGCCGCACCATAAAGGGCTTTAAAAGATGGATTTAGATTTGATCCTACTGGTCATGGGGAGCCGATGGACTTTACTGAATGGGGAAGGGATTGACACGGTCACACCTATGCTTTAGAAAGACTCTGATGGCCAAGCAGAGGAAGGACTCAAGTGGGGAGAGCCTTGTGGCAGCAGACCCACCAGCAGCTCCTGCAGCAATCCAGGTGTGAGGTGGTGAAGACTTATATCAGGGTGGGGGCCGTGTCAGAGGAGAGAAGGGAGCGTATTACGTAGGTGCTGGAAAGGGAGAATCACAAGGCGTTGCATGTTGGGAATGAGAGAGGAGTCCAGCAGAAAATCAGGAACAAAGTAGATGCCCACTAATTGGAGAAATGGCCAAACAAATTGTGGTACGTGAATGTAACCGACCGTTACTGTTCTGTGAGAAAAAAGAAATACGATAAAGACAGACTCTTGGAAAGACTGGTTTGAATTGATCCAAAATGAAGCAATCAGAACCAGGAAAAAAAAAAACACACAACTGCAACCCTATAAATGGAAAGGATAATAAAACAATCAAAACGGAATGCTGCAAAATTATAATGCCCCGGCTTGGCTTGAAAGAAAGAGATCCTTCGTTGTCGTTGAGAGTCGTGGGTGTGGAATACTTCACATAACTTCAGACTTTTTAGAAATCTTGGTTAGCTTTTTGTTTGTTTTTCTTTCTCTTTAAAAATTCCTTATTATGCAGAATGTTTCTTTGGGAGGATGAGGAGGGAAGGGCATGGTGGGAAATGTAGGTGATGTAAAAACACATATAAATAAAAATTCATTTAAAAGAAATAAACCCAAATGGAATTTCTCATTCATAGGATCAAAGCTCCAGAGCTTGAAGCTACCTCAGAGGACATCTAGTTCAGTTCCTTCATTTTACGGTTGAGGAAATAGGTGCAGGAAATCAAATGATTTATCCAGGTCGACATAGGTGTTGAGAGATGGAGGATTTGAACTCAGTTCCCATGACTCTTGAGGCATTGTTCTTTCCCCTGTGCCATGCTGCCTCCATTTCTGTCAGGATTTCATTTTTTCTAAGAAATCTATTAAGAATATATTTTCCCAGTCTGTTTCTTTTCTTTCTCATTTGGAAATACTGCTTTTTCTTTGGAAAAACTCTATATTTTTATATAATCAAACCTATTCCTTCAATAATGCTTCATTTTGTTGAATAGATAAGAATATTCTGCTTCCCCAGAGTTGCAAATTATAACTAACACATTCTTTACATATGCTTCTCATGGGTACCCAGAAAGCCACCTTAAATTCTCCTTACTTTTTGGGTTAAAATACTCCCAAAACCATAACTCACAATTCCCTATCAATTTTGTTATAAGAGTTTTTAATTTCCTTTCTATTGGTTCCAATACTGCCATTTTATTTGTAAGGAAAATCATGTAACCAGCTAAGGCTTTCCTTACAGTGTGGAATTTAGCAGTCTTCCAGATGATTAGCTTGTCAGGGGTAAAAATTCTGGCTCAGCTTTATGATAAGCATTACCTGACTAATTGTAAATTCCAGAGTAACTCCTCTCAGTGTTTTTTAAATTGAGTTTTTACTGATATTTCCTATTTCTTACATCACCGTAGTATCCCATCTCTCCCTCCTCAAGAGACATCCTGTAAGACAAATAGTATATTCTAGAGAAAAAAAAAGAGCACAACTGACCAATACATTGAGGAATCCAAAAACCTGTGCCATGTGTGACCCCTGTGGACTTCCTACCTCCACAAAGGGCTAGGTTGGGGGTGTGTTCCCATGTCTTCATTTGAGTCCTGTTTGATCTTTATGATTTTGCTTCTTGTGTTTTTGATGTTTTGGTACGTCTTCATTCTTTCCATTTACATCATTGTAGTCACTGTGTATATTGTTTTCTTGGCTGTACTGACTTTACTTTGCATCAGTTCATGTAAATCTTTCCATGTTTCATAGTAGTCATCACACACATTGTTTCTTATAGTACAGTAATATTCCATTACATTCATGTACCACAATTTGTTTAGCTGTTCCCCAATTGATGGGCATCTACTTTGTTTCCAATTCTTAGCTGTCACAGAGTGCTGCTATAAAGATTTTGGAGTCTGTGAGGACTTTTTTTCTTATTGATGGCTTCCTATGTGAATAAGCCCAGTAATGGAGTCTCTGTTTCAAAGAGTATGGACATCTTGGTTTATTTGCATAGTTCTGAATTGCTTTCCAAAATGGTTGTACCATTTCACAGCTCCACCAAGAATGTATTAGCATCCCTATCTTCCCAAACCCCCTCCAGTATGACTGTTGCTATTTTTTCTCATTTTTGCCAGTTTGCAGAGTGTGAGATGAAACTTTGGGGTTGTTTTGATTCGCATTTCTCTTATTGGTGATTTGGAGCATTTTTTATGTAATTGTGAATACTTCACGATTCTTCTTTTGAGAACTTTTTGTTCAGATCCTGTGAGCATTCATCTATTGGGGAATGGCTGCTAGTCTTATATACATTTATTAATTGTGTGTGTGTGTGTGTGTGTGTGTGTGTGTGTGTGTGTGTGTGTAGTATGGAGTCAGAGAGAGACATAGAGAGGGAGGGAGAGAGAGAGACAGAGGGAGGGAAGGAGGGAGGGAGGGAGAGAGAGAGCGCACCAAACCCTTACCAAAGAAATTTGATACAAGGATGTTTTCCAATTTGACCACTTCCTTTCCTATCCTAGATGCATTCATATTGTCTATATAGAAGCTTTTCACTTTCAAGTAATCAAAGTTATCTGTTTTATCTTTTGTAATTGCCTCTGTATCTTGTTTGTGAGAATACATCTTCCATCCATAGCTGTGAGAAGTTTGTGATCTGCTTCTCTTTTTAATTTTTTTGTAGTATAATCTTTAATATTAAGGTGATGTATCCATATAGAATATATTGTGGAGTGTGGATAAGGTGTTGGTCTAAGTCTAATTTCTGCCACACTACTTTCTAGCTTCCCCAGCAGTTTTTAGCAGATAGGAAGTTTTCCCCTAGGTAGTTTATGTTTATCGTTTTATCAAATGCTGTGTTAAGTTCTATTGCTTCTGAATTTCCCTTGACTAATCTGTTCCATTCATTAATCTATCCTTCTATTCTTTAACCAGTACCAGATTTTTTTGATGACTGCTGCTTTAAAATAGTTTGGAGTCTGGAAGTGCTTTCCCTCCTTCATTCTTATGTCTTTTCATCATTTCCCTTGATTATCTAAATCTTTTGTTTTTTCAAGTATGTTATTTATCAAGTTCTGGAAAAAATCCTCTTGATAATTTGATTGGTGTAGTGTTAAAAGTGTAAGTTAATTTTGGTGGTAGTCATTTTTATTATGTTGGCATATTGTTTTCTTTGTGTATTTTGTCTTTCCCTGGTTTAGATATTAGGACTATATTTATCTCATAAAAGGATTTTGGTAGGGTTCTTTCTCAGTTTTTGAGAATAATTTGTGAATTATGGGTACTGTCCTTTAAAAGTTTAATAGAATTCTCCTATGAATTCATCAGGATTAGGAGTTTTTCTTTTGTAGTTCCTTTACAGCTAGATCTATTTCCTTTTTTGAGATCAGGTTATTTAAAATCCCTATCTAGTCTTCAGATAGTTTTGAGTAATTGATGTTTTTAAAGATATTCCTCTCTTTCTTCTGTGTTCTTGGTTTCATTAGCATATAACTGTGCGTAATATAGTCTGATTATTCTTTTTTTCCTTCTAGTTTTGCTGGATTTCGTCTTGCTTATTTGCTATTTTATTGATTTGATTTGTGCTTTCTTTTTAATCAGTATGGCTAAGGGCTTATCAATTTTATTAATTTTTTTCAAAGAACCAGGTTTTAGTTTAATTGTCATTTCTATGGGGTTTTTGTTTCCAATTTATTGGTTTCTTCTCTAGTTTTTAATAACTTCTCTTTTGTGTTTATTTTAGATTTATTTGTTGATTTTCTGTTTTTAAAATGCATATTCAGTTCATCAATCTTCTCTATTGTGTAAATGTATGATTGTAAGAATAAGATTTCCCCCCGAGGACCACGTTAACCACATCCCAGAAATTTTCATATGTTGTTTTATCATTATCATTTTCTTTCATGTCGTTATTAATTATTTCTATGATTTCTTGTTTAACCCACTCATTATTTAAGAATTCATTGTTAAGTCTTCATTTGGGTCTGCATCTTTTGTTTATGGTCCCTGACCAATTTCTATTTTTATTACATTATGGTCTGTAAAGGATGTATTAATTCTTTTTGCCTTTTTACATTCATTTGCAATATCTCTGTGCCCTAATGCATGGTAAGTTTTGGTAAAAATTTCCATATGGTAAAGAGAAAAATGTACATTCTTTTGCTATCCCAATTAGAAGATGCTACAAATCTTTTAACTACAGTTTTTCCAGAAATTTATTTGTTTCCATGTTTTCTGTTAGATTTTTGTAGAGATTGAAGCTTTCTGTCTCTGTTGTGTTACTGTCTATTTCTTCTTGAAGCGCTAATAATATTTTCTTTATGAATTTGGATGGCAAGACATTTGGTGCATGTAAGTTTATTACTGATGTTTTTGTTGTCTGTGATTCCTTTCAGCACGATATAATTTCCTAGTTTATCCCTTTTTATTTTTTGAATGTTTGTTTTTGCTTTGCCTGATAGCATAATGGCAGCTCCTGCTTTTTTGGACTTACTTGATGCATAGTAAAATTTTTTCCATTCCCTCAGTTTTATTTTGTGTATGTCTTTGTTTTTTACATGTATTCCTTATAAGCAACAGATTATAAGTTTTGTTTTCTTATCCAATCTGTCAATCTTTTTCTCTTTATTGGATTAATTAATCCATTCGCATCTTAAGTTATAAGAGTTAGAGTCATGTTTTCTTCAGTCTTTAAAATTGTGGGTTTCTTAAGTTAAGAGTTTTCTTCTGCTGTAAACAGTATCACATTCCTTCAGTTATTTCACTTTATTATTTTTTTAAGGTGGCCCTGTTCCCATTGGCGCTTTTCCCTTCACCTCTGATCCCCTGTTCTCCTTTGTTATCCTTTTCCTTTTATAGTGTAAGGAAGCAATTACTTACCAAGAACAGCAGCCTCCAGTTTGTTGGTTCCTTTTTCTCTCCTGCTTTTATCTGGTTATAGAATTCTTCCCTCTCTTTTTTCTTCTCAGGCCATTCCCCTGTCCTTTCCTCCACTTCAGCTAGTCCTGTTCATTAGTTTTTAAAATTTCATTTTTTTTGTGCCCCTTTCCACCTTCATCCCTGTCTCCTTGTATTTATTTAGAAAGAAGTCTCCTAATGGTCTTTCTCTTTCATTCTGATGCTGTTGTTGTCTGCATGTATTCGCTTCTCCTGCATTTCTGTTGTTTTGCATGTTGAAGGAGCAAATAATCTCTTCAGTTTTGGTTTTCTTCCTAAAAATCTTTAAAACTCTTCCATATTATTGAACATCCATCTTTTGTGCTATGTGGTTAGGCTCAGACTTGCCAGGTATCTAGTGCTCTTCGGAATACACTATTCCAACTCCTCCTACTTCTTCTAGTGGATGCTTGCATTGTTCGATTGTCCTTTCCTTTGTATTTGAAGGTCTTCTCCTAATGGCTTGCACAGCGTGTTTCCACATTAAACTGTTAAATTAGCTCCTATGTGTCTTTCAGTTTTCAGCCTTAGGTTTTTTTCTGGAGGCAATCTGTGAATTCTTTCTATTGTAATTTAATTTTCTATGTTCAGAAGTTCTGGGTAGCTCTTTTCTATTGTTTTCTTCATCATGGTGTCCAAGTTTTTTTGTCCTACATGTTCTCCTGGGTGGTCCTTGAGCCTTAGGTTGTCACTACACATCGTTTCTTCAACTAGCTGATGATTAAGTAAATACACCAATTGGGCTTGGTGAACTGTATTGGCTTTGTTGAATACCGTATTTTTCAGTGCTGGCAGATGTTGACAGAGTTGTCCAGAGGGACCCTACACTCTCTCTCTCTTTTTTTTTTTCACAGAAAGTGTTGTGTAAATTAAATTGATATTATATGTCATGCCTTTCTTCTGTTAGGAGAAAAAAGAGGATCCATAAAGGGATGACAGATGGATGATAACAGACCACAGAGAAATAGAGCTGTTCAGTGTTTATTATTATTTTTTCTACAAGAGAGAATGATCTTTACACCAAAAATTAAAGAAGAAAAATGACTAACAGGGAGATAATACTGAATATAAGGAAGGAGAAAGTAAGAGAGCACTTAGCTGCCTGTGATAAATTCAGGTCTCTTGTTCCAGATGCATCACATCCTCAGGTCTGGAAAAAAAAGGCAGATATGGTTGCTGTGCCACTCTCAGTGGTATTTGAAAGATTGTGGAAAACAGGAGAACGTAGTACAGGATTGGAGAAAGACAGATGTCACAGTTTGTCAAAAAAGAGAATAGCCTTCAAACTGTAGGCCAATGAACTTGGCTTTAATTTCTAGGAAAATTTCTAGAATTGGATGATTAAACAGATAGTTGGTGAATATACAGTTGTGGAAGGAGTAATTGAAAAAGAGCCAGTGTATCATGGCTTAATCAAAAACATGTCACGCTAGGGGCAACTAGGTGGCACAATGGCTAGAGCACCAGCCCTGAAGTTAGGAGGACCTAAGTTCAAATCCAGCCTCAGACCAAACACTTGACCCTTACTAGCTGTGTGACCCTTTAACCCCAATTGCCTTAAAACAAAAAAACAAAAATTTAAAAAAAAAGTCATGCCAAACTAATCCTATTTCTTTTTCTAAAGGATTACTAAACTCTCTTACTTTAGGAGTATGTGGTGAATATAGTTTACCTGGATTTTAGCAAAGCTTTTGATGAAGGATTTCATACTATTTTTGTGGAGAAGATCTCGAGATATGGATTAGATAATGAACTGGTCAAATGGCCAGATTCAAAGAGTAGTTGTTAATGGTTCAATGTTATGTGGTAGGAGTTTTCTAGTGAAGTATGCTAGAATCTGTGCTGTTTAATGTTTTTATCAAAGGCTTGGTTGTAGGCATGTATTATGTGCTCTTTAAACTGAAGATGACACAGAGTGGGGAGAGATAGTTAATACAGGGGGTGTCAGAGTCAAGTTCTGAAGGATACAAGCATGGGGCTGAAACTGTTTGGATAAAATGTAATGGCAATAATGTAAAGTCTTACATGTGTGTACACAGAGCAGTCTCTTTCATGGATATAAAGAGAGGAAAATATTGATATATAGTTCTGAAAGAAATCTGATGTTTTAAGGGGATTAGAAGCTCAGTATGAGCTAGCAGTGTAACGCAGGAGCCCAAATAACCAATGTCATCTTGGACTATGTTAAGAGGGCTTGGTATCCAGGAGTAAGGAGATGGTAGAGTCACCATACTTGGGCCTTGGTGGCATGCATCTGGAGTGTTGTGTTTACTTGGCACCATGGCTTAAGGCCAAGGTGGAGAGCTTTCAGAGGAGAGGAACCAGGTAGTGAAAGGTGTGGAGACTATGTTATGTGGGGATCATTTGAAGGAGAGGGACATGTTTAGCCTAGTCAAGAGAAGACTTGTGGGAGACATAATGGTTGCCTCTCATATTTGAAGGGCTGCCATGTGATGGAAGAGTAATTAGATTTGTTCTGTGTAAAGCCAGAGAGCAGGGGGTGGAAGTTTTAAACAGGCAGATTTGGGAAAGACTTCCTAACAATGAGAACTGTCTAAAAGGCGAATGGGCCACCTTGAAAGGCATCAATTTCACCTTGTACCTCCTCAGGGATCTAGCAGAGAGTGTGAATAAGCACTTATAGAGTAGGTTATAGTGGGGTTTTCTTTCAGGTAAGAGTTGGACGGGATGACCACTGAGATCCCTTCCAACTCTCAAATTCTGATTTTGTGATTCATGGAAGACTTAAAATCATTTTGTCATTCTGTTATTAATGACTGACAAGAATTTACCTGCGTTAATTAAATCAGGTGTTTACTCATGTTATTCAACAAATTTGTTTCATCTGCTAACTATTTTGGGGAATGAAAAAATTTTCTGAAATGTATTGGTTACATTTCTTTGTTCTTGCTGTGGGGAAAGATCAGTAATTCTGAAGTTTTCTAACTTTACTCATTCTTCCTGATCCATCATAGTTGTCTGCCTATACTCTTTGTTTTTCAGTTCGTTTATTTTTGGAGTTATTTCCCCCCCTTTACTGTGTTGTTTTTCACTATTCTATCATACAGAAGACAATTCTATGTGTCATTGAGTGTTGTTTTTAATGACACCTAGAAATGTCTTCAATTCCAAGGAATATGATTCATCGCATCCAGGTCGGGTAGATGCTCTGCTATCCCTTCATTTGTCTTTGTTTTCAATTCCCCTAAACAATATTGGTTCTACCGGACCCCAATGATAACCTTATTCTCCTTGTTGGAATAGTTAGAAACTAGAACTTGCACTAAAGATTCCTTTCTCTCATCACAGGTAATAATTGCTAGTAACTTTTAAAAATTATCTTTCAGATTCTCTTAGGCAGGAGGCCAGGTATGACACCAGAGAACCAAGTCTGATGCAGGACATTTCACAAGAGCATCAGCCAAGATGAGACTAACACAGGCTGGTTCTTGGCCGTCAACAGAGACGGAAGCTGTGGAGTGTGACCTTGATTTAGAGAAACAGAGGGTTGGCCAGGAGAGGCAAGCTAACAAGGAACAGTGTCTCAGAGAACTATTTTTAGTGAGTGAGTGTACCTCAGTGTCATACCTTGGGGAAAAGTTTACTCCTCCAGTCAGTCTTTGTTCCTTTATGGAGAGGGACTATGGAGAAAAGTCTCTAAAAATATAAGACACTTGGAAAGAGTTTCAGGGTGTTTTCAGACCTACTTACCTGTAATGCATTCTCCTTAGGTAAGAACCTTTCTAAGTACAAGTTGAAGAAGCACTTCAGTTACCACTCAGATCTAATTAAATTTTATAAAATACACGCTGGAGAAAAGTTACACGAACACAACGAATGTGGAAAACCATTTGGAAGAAGATCAAATGTTATTGGACATCAGAAAATTCATATTGGAGAGAAACTCGAGTGTAATAACTATGCAAAAACCTTTATCAATAGAGGAAGCTTGATTAAAAAGAAGAAAATTGAGACTAGAAAAAAATCCTTTGAATGTGATGAATGTGGGATAGGCTTCAGCTGGAGGTCAAACCTCATTAGACATCAGAGAACTCATACTGGAGTAAAACCCTTTGAATGTAATGAATGTGGAAAAACTTTCAGTGAGAGAGCATCTGTTACTAGACATCAAAGAACTCATACTGGAGAGAAACCCTTTGAATGTAATGAATGTGGGAAAGTCTTCAGCAGGAGGGAACAACTCATTACTCATGAGAGAACTCATACTGGAGTGAAACCCTTTCTGTGCAATGTATGTGGGAAAGCCTTCAGAGAGAGCCAGGTACTCAAAGGCCATCAGAGAACTCATACTGGGGAGAAACCATTTGAATGTAATGAATGTGGGAAGGCTTTCAGTTGGAAAGGGCATCTTATTATGCATAAGAGGACACATACTGGAGAGAAACCCTTTCAGTGTAATGAATGTGGGAGAGCCTTCTGTCAGAGAGGGTCCTTTAATAGACATCAGAGAACTCATACTGGAGAAAAACCCTTTGAATGTAATGAATGTGGAAAAGCCTTTAGTTTGAAAAGTGTTCTCAAAATTCATCAGAAAACTCACACAGCAGTTAAACCTTTTGAATGTAATGTATGTGGGAATGCCTTCAGTGACAGAAATGTTCTCAAAAGCCATCAGAAAACACATTCTAGAGTGAAACCTTTTGAATGTAATGCATGTGGGATAGGCTTTCAGTGGAAGTCAAGCCTTGTTATACATCAGAGAACTCATACTGGAGAGAAACCTTTTGTTTGTGACGAATGTGGGAAATGCTTTAGTCGGAAGGAGAATCTTATTAGACATCAGAGAATTCATACGGGAGTGAAACCTTTTGAATGTAATGAATGTGGGAAAAGTTTCAGTGAGAGTATACACATCACCCATCATAGAACTCGTACTGGAGAAAGACCCTTCGAATGCAATGAATGTGGGAAAGGCTTTAGCCGAAAGGGAAGCCTTATTAGACATCAGAAAATTCATACTGGATTGAAGCCCTTTGAATGTAATGAATGTGGGAAAACCTTCAGTGAGAGGGCATCCATTAATAGACATCAAAGAACTCATACTGGAGAGAAACCTTTTGAATGTAATGAATGTGGGAAAGTCTTCAGCCGGAGAGAACAACTTATTGCCCATGAGAGAATTCATACTGGACTAAAACCCTTTCTGTGTAATATATGTGGGAAAACCTTCAGTGAGAGCCAAGGGCTCAAAAGGCATCAGAGAACTCATACTGGAGAGAAACCATTTGAATGTAATGAATGTGGGAAAGCCTTCAGTTCAAGTAATGTTCTCAAAAGCCATCAGAGAATTCATACTGGTGAGAAACCTTTTGAATGCAATGAATGTAAGAGGGCCTTCAGTTCAAGTAATGGTCTCAAAAGCCATCAGAGAACTCATACAGGAGAGAAACCTTTTGAATGCAATGAATGTGGGAGAGCCTTCAGTTCAAGTAATGTTCTCAAAAGCCATCAGAGAATTCATTCATACAAGAGTGAGACCATTTAAATATAGACATAAGTGAAGGCCTTCAGTGATAACATTCTTAAAAGTCACCAGAGAACTCACACTGGAAAGAAACCCATTGAATGTGATGAATGTAGCAAAGGATTCAGGTGGAGGGCAAACCTAATTAGGTATCAGAGAACCTTTTGTAATAAATGTGGGGAAGATGTCATTGAGAGTAGATACACTGTATATCAGAATTCACTGTTGAAAAATTAATATGGGAAAGGCTTTTTTAGCTGGAGTGAAAGTCTTTTTAGGCAGATATCAAAGGACATACTATAAAGAGAAATCCTTTGAATGTAGGGAATACTTTAGTACCAGGAGAACAATTTATATAACAGCTATTAAAATGTGAAGGAAAATTACCTTTAACAACTTCAGAAATCGATGTAATGATCAATCATCACTATAGAAGAGAAATATTGAAACATTCTTCCCACTGCTTAGCAGAGAAATGATGGACCTACTGCAGGGGTTTGGGCCCAGCACGGCATACCGCCTATTTTGTTATGGCCTGAAACTCGAGAATAGTTTTTATATTATAAAGTTTTATTGTGTTTTTAAATGTATTAACCATTCTTATCTGGACCTGTGCAGAAGCAGGTGGTGGGCCTTCCAAAGGCCAAAATTTGCTGACTCCTGGAGTAAAGATTCAGAAGTTTTCAGACATGACTAGTGTTAATTTATTTTACTTAATCATATTTATTACAACAGAGAGCTTTTACCTTGCATGAGAAATGTTGCGGGGGAGGGCATGGGTTGATACTGATATAAAAAAATAAAAGTTTCTAAAACAAACTACACAGAATTATACATAATGAATTCTGACAAGGATAGATTTGTTACTATCCTGTTAAAGTTAATATTCATTTAAAGTGTACATAATAGCTTACATATTCATGTAAATTCTTTTTCCTTTGTATATTTTTCTTCTGTTTTTGATGTTTGAGTTCATAATTAAAAGAAACCTAAATGGAAACTAAGAAATCTGTCAGCCAGAGGGTATCATTGGGAAATTTATACTAAAAGAAACTCTTAGAATATAATAAATGTGGGGAAAGATTTGAGCAGAGGGAAAACTTTATTCTCTGAAGAAAACTCATATGCAGGAGATAGCTTGTTGCCCTGTTTGGCATGTCAAAATAGATAGGGTGAGTGGTTGAATAAGATGGTAAGCATATCGTGATCTGGGGCCAACTAGATAAAGAAGGCCAGTGGAGTTTGTATTCACTTAACAATTAGGATAGCTCACCCCCAGGACAAGTGTACCGAGGCAAAGTGGATTATAGGTTCTTGAGGTCTTGCCCAGAGAATGCTATTCCAGGTGGAAAAAATTGGTTTAGCAGGAGAGTACATGGCCAGTGTAGATGACTCAATGAAATATCAAAAACCAACACATTTGGAGTACTTCCATATAGAAAGGTACCATCATCCTCAGTGTTGATGGACCCCAAAGATTGGGCCGGCAAGTATGAATGCTGTAGATGTGGAATGGAATGTTTCCTTGTTTGTGGACATTGGGGTCTTATTCTTGGAAGAGATCCTAACACTAGTCTGCCATACCAAATGTTACTGCGGAGTTGGTCTGTTCTATCTTGTATTTGACTTTACTGCTTACCTTCCCCTGACTCCCTCCCCGAGGTGGGCCTCTCATTTGACAATACTTTCTGTTGGGAGTGTACTTCTTAGATAGCTTCTGTTATTTGTCTGTCCCCCTAAATGCTCTTTTCCCTTTTTTCTGTTCATTCACTTTTTTGACATTGCTTTCTAATGTAAGTGGGGCTCACTCATCTAGTAAAGACTGGACTCTCAGATGTATCTTATTCAAATGTCTCTTCAAAAATTCTACCAACTTCTATTAATTTTTTCATTGATGTCTTTTATTTTTACATCACCTGCATTTCCTATTGTATTCCTCTCCCTTCCAGAGAGTTACTCCTTGTAACAAATAATAAAGAGGGATAAAAGTTCAACGTAATGAAAAAAATGTTCAACAAAACTAAACAACATAATAGAAAAAATGAAAAAAAAATTAGATGCAGTATTCCACACTCAGTACCCTCAAGTCTGTCAGGAAGTATCTATACTTCAAAGGTATATATACTTTCTTTGGGCTAAACTTGTTCACTATAATTTCATAGCATTCAAAATAAAAACACCCCCTCCACCCAATCGTTAGCTGTGATTTAGTTGGATTAATACCAGGGATTCAAGGGTGGTTTAACATTATGAAAACAATTTAGAACAATTATATTAAAAACCATCTAAAACCACACAATTAACTCAATAGATAGGGGAAAGGCCTTTGCCAAAGTACAACACACATGCTAAAAATCCTACAAAGCAAAGGCATAGAAAGAACTTTACTGTGGAGAAAAGCATTGGTACAAAAGCTAACATTATATGCAGTGTGGGAACAGTGTAAGTTTCCCCAAGAAATATAGAAGGAAAGGAAGGCTGCCTCTTTCCTTGCTATTTTATAGCATGTTTTTAGAGTTGCTACAATAGCAAAAGGGGAGGGGAAATGAAGGCTTTATAAAGACAGGCAAAGAGGAGACAAAACTATACCTTATTTGCTGATGACATAATGGTTTCCATAGAAAATCCCAGGGAATCTGCAAAGAAACTAATTGGGAAATTTAAGGCTTTGATATTGGCTAAAATGGCTACCTCCATTGTAGTCAGACTATTCAGTTCCCACATATCTACTCCAACAAAGCCCTGGAGACCACAGCATGTGGAATAATCTATAAATGCCATGAGAAACTACCGTAAGTGATTTCTGAATGCATAAGAAGCTAACCAGAAACCTGAGGACAGTAGGAAAGAGAGTCACTGGAGGTCTGGTACCAGCAAAGGATAGCCTCCCAGCACAACCAGATCTGGGCCAGGGTCATGTTGAGTCTACAAGTCTATGTGTGTGGAGGCAGCAAGAGCAGAGAGCTCTTTCAAGAAGGCCCCAGGGTGGGGACATTAGAAGCCCCGGGAGTGGGAACCAGTAGGGACCACTTTAGTGCAGCTGCCCTCAGAATAGAATAGCCCTGGTCCAGGGATTCTGAGGACCCCAATACTCTTCTTGAGGAATTGGAGAGGGGCCAGAAGACCCAGGTCTCTGAACCTCAAAGAATCTAGGGGGCCTAACCCTGTGAGGTGGAAGTCAGTTTAAAAGCCCCGGTGACCCAAAGTGGGACCAAAGGAGAGTCAACCAAAACCTCACTAGGGGCCTGAGCCTGGCCCTGGCACAAAGGCCTAGTTTAGGAAATAAAGCTAGAGAAATGGGTAAATGTAAGACAATATTGACCTGTATCAGAAATTTTTGTAGATATATTCTCCAAATGAGCAACTCTGTAAGAACTGCTAGCAGAAAGTCAAAGAATGTTGCACAAGTACTACATAAATACCTAGAAGAAATGAAGCAAAAGATAAAAAATTAAGAAAAAGCTTTAGAGGAAAGAATTAGTAATAAAATAGTTTAAAACTGTTCCCTAAGCTTCATTTAAGAAAGTCTCTAGAAACTGGATTACCTCAAGCACAAATCATTGACTGTAAGGCAGCAAGAAATGTTAGAACAAAGTCAAAAGAATGAAAAAAGGGGGAAAAAGTAAAATATCATATCAGAAAGAACTGATAAGGAAAACAAGCAAAGTAGAGACAAGTATCATTGAATTCCCAGAAAACTAAAGAAAAAAAAAAGCCTGGAGACTATATTAGATTTAGATGATTAAAGCTGGAATACACTAATCACCTCCTGAAGGGAAAAACTCTAGGAATCTTAGAGCCACAATGCTTCCTGTCTCACATAAAATATGTGTGTGTGTGTGTGTGTGTGTGTATGTATGTGTGTATCCCTAGCATACAGAAAGAAGTTGTTCAAATATCAAGGAACTACAGTTACAGTTCATCTAAAATCCATCAGCTTCTACTGAAAACCAGAGGAGACCTTGGGATACAATATTTCAAAAGGCAACTCAGAGTTAACCTGCAATGTGGAGTATAATCCTACCAGGGATTGGGGAAATGGACCTTTCCTGGAACAAAGGACTTTGAAGTGTTTCTGATAAAAGACAAGATTTTAGTAGGAACTTTGAAATGCAAATAGATTACAGAATAACCTTGAAGGTAAGTTTATTTGAGTAGTTGGAATACGCTGTATGATTATGTAGTACCAACATTCTGTTTGGGCTCATGAGGAGAAACACATGTTGCTTAAGAACCTTAATGTCTTCAAAGGGTAGTGAGGGAGTTAAACGGAAAGCCCTGGAGTGAACTGCTGTTTTCAGGGTTTGGAGAAGAGAAAGAGAAGAGAGGGTAAACAATATTATTCGTATATATAATGGGCAAAGGAGTTTAACGCACAGGCAGTTTGGTGTATAAATTAGCCAAACTCAACAGGGATTTGGGGAAGGGAGCTAAGATGGAGGAAGGTAATACCATGGAAGGAACATACAAACGAAACAAACTTCCTCATCCTAAAATTAAAATGGGGAGAGAAAGGAACTAGGACCTAAAGATTGCTTTAGATTGCCTTAGTCAGTCGGGAGATGGCTGAACAAGGTGTAATATATGAAGAATGGAATATTATCGTACCACAAGAAATTACGCTGAGTGAAGGAAGCAAGCCCAGGAGAACAATTTCTACAAGATCAGCAACATTGCAAAAAAACAACAACTTGGAAAAACTCACGAACTCAGATCAGTGCAATCACTACCTGTCCCTAGAGGACATAAGTGTGTTACCTGCTTCCTCATAGAGAGGGTATGGGCACAAAGCACAGAGACATTTTGGAGATGGATATTTAACACATGCAATTTGCTTGACTATGCTTATTTGCTATGAAACTTTTTTCCTCATGGTTTTTAATGGGAGTGGTCAAGGGAGTGGATTAGAATTAGTGATATATATAGGGCCCATTTTAAAATGCTTTAAATTTCACAGACTATTTGTATTATGAATAAGCTTGAGTCTACTTTCCCTTGCTATTGAAGAGAACAACTTCTAGCTCCACCTCTGGTTGGGGGTTAGGAGACCAGGGCGTAAGCATGAGCTGGACTGGCCCAAATAGTTGCAACACCCCAAGGCCATGGTGTCCTGACTGGACAGAAGTATCAAGTAGTGGTGGTCATTGGAAGCAGTGTCAGCAAATCAGCATTCATTATCCAGTTCAGCCAGTCCTATCTCATAGATTATGATCTAACAATTGAAGATTCATACACCAAACTGGATAGATTTTAGGGAAGTGGTTTGATATTCTTGGCACAAAAGGGCAAGAAGAGTGTAGGGTGATGAGAATATAAGATATAAGGATTGGAGAGGATTTCCTGCTGGTCTTTTCAGTCACCTATCAAGGAATCTTTGAAGAAATCTATAAAATGCATCAGCAGATCCTCAGACTAAAAGACCACGATGAGTTTCCAGTCATTCTAGTTCATGATAAAGGAGATCTTAACCATTCAAGATGGGTAACACAAGGAGGATAGCAAACTGCAAAGCAAACTCAGTCATTCATGGAGGCATCTGCAAAAATTAGGATGAACTTAGACCAACCTTTCCACGAAATTGTATGGGGTATTAAGAACTTCCAGAAGAAATACTGTTCTGCCTGAGAACCAGTCAAAGGAAGAGAAAGATGAGAAAAGTCATTGTATTATTTCCAGGAATTTCATGTATCTTAGCTACTGACTTCCAGAAAAGTCTCTCTTTTGTTCCTTTCCTTCCTTCCTAATTTACATTCTCCTGTTGGATACCTCTCTGGCCTTACACACATATTCTGTTAATGGCTAACTTTAGTCCAAGAAGAGGACTAAATCCTGGCCTTGGAGATAACAATGTTATAGACATGTCTGGACAGATGTAAAAAAAACACTAAGGTTGCTTCTCTAAGACCATCCAATTATTATTTTTAAAAGCTAGATGCGTATACCTACAATACACACACTTTAAGGTTTTATAATGGGGATATAGTACCCTCGGGGCCCAAATTTTCATCCAAGTTAAAACTATATATAAAATGATTAAGTTTTACTTCTGATATCATGTTGCCTATTATCACCCTAAATCAAAACTTGGGGAATTTTGTGGTGAGTTCTTATTTGTATTTTGTTTGTGGTGGAGAGATGTGAAGGAGCTTTTTTACCAAAGAAATTAAATTTTTATTTCAACTTCAGTCAGCCTTAAAGCCACTGAAGTGACTTAGCAAAAATGTTGTATCTTAGACCTCATGGATTACTGTAGCTTCTGGTTTCCAGAGGCTAAAAACATCCAACCACTTATTGTATTTTCTCCCATGTGTCCGAATAATTATAGGGTTTTTATTGCTCTTCTCATTGTTGCTGTGTGGTTAATGATGGTGTTGTTCTCTGTGACCAAATACCTGCACTCATTCTGGACAGAAGTATTTCAGTTTCTTAGGAAGCTCCCTCAGGTCAAACAGTAATTTCTTTTTTTCTATTTCTGGGTAAGAATTTCTTTTTGTTTTTTGGGTTTTTTTTTTTAAGGCAATTGGGGTTAAGTGACTTGCCCAGTGTCGCGCAGCTAGTAAGGGGTAAGAATTAAAAAAAAACAAACTAATTTTAATGTAATATAAAAAGTAATTAATCTTTGTAGGGTTGGAGATGATTAATGTATTTGCTTTATCCTTTCATTTGTTTTCTTATCATTTTCATATATTTGTTGGTACATTTTTGTAGCATAACATGTATGTACAAAAGGTGAGTATTTAATTTTCTCAGTTTACTTCTAACAAAAAAAAATGCATGTGAAATTTGCAAAAACTATGGTAAAACTTACTCTTCTGGGTTTTAGTGGGACCCAATTATGGCCAGTGACATTGCTGGCCAAGATACTGTCACAGGATATGAAACCCAGGACATAGATCAAAGTTGCTCTCAGTAGCCCTTAGGAGAGATGGATTGTTTACATTAAGTATTAAACTGCACAACTTTGAACAGACTCTTACCGTGAATGACTTCCAACTTTTAAAAAAGTTTTATGGCTTGTGTTTAAGCAAAGATCCCTAATTTTGAGATGCTGTGTTGTTGCATAGTTACCACTCAACCAAATGTGTACAACAGTCCCATGACACTGATAAAGTATATACCCTTGAGCTCCAGGTGCTAGAATTAAACAAGATCTGTTATTACAAAGTGGGAAAACAATAAAAATGAAGAGAAGGAAGCACAGACAAGCAGGACAGTTTTGAAAATAAAATGTAGGATTTGTAATATACATTGTAAAAAGCAAGTGTTATGAAATGGAGATTCATACTTTCATATTGGAATCCTTTTGTGCTGTGTTGTGTATCTGGAAATGCTCTTTTTTGATGTTTAAGTAAAACATTTTAAAAAGATAATTCATAAGCTTAAAGAGAGCAGTTCTGGTGGAGAAGTCAGAAGATGAGAAATCAGATGGCAAAGGCATGAGAAATGAGTGAAAGGAGAGGAAATGGAGATAAGGCATATATACAGCTTCTGGAAGTTTACCTGAGAAAGAGGAGAGATACAGCATGATAGCTTGAAGACATGACAGGATTTATTGATTTTTTTTTTAGGTTGGGTAAGACTTGGCCATTTTGAAGTCAGTATGGAAGGAACCAGTAGATTGAGGAGTAGAGTGGGTTTGCTGGGAAAGAAGGGATCAAGTAGACACGTAGAGGGGTTAAAGGACAGACGCTTCAGAAATTGGAGGAAAGGATAATGAAGGTGATATTGAGGGGTTTGGATGGGCAGCGTGATGTACTACAGGGTCTCTACGTTTCAGTGCCTTGTTTGAGTGTTTACTGGGGGTGTTGGGTTCAGCTGTCTACTGTGGTTCCTTTTAGCTCTAAATCTATGATCTTATAAAATGAAGAAGAGGGAACTCATGGTGAGGGACCCCCATTTTATCAGTAAGATATGAGAGCAAGGTCTCCAGCTGAGATGTTTGGGGAGGTGAGGGGTGTTGTTAAAGAGGAGTTTTGGGATGACTGTATGTGTAGGACAGAAAATCCACTAGGGAGAAATAAAAGTATTGCAGGACTGATGACCAGTTAAGGTTAGACAACATACATCTGCCTTGGACGCAGTCACTTTGGTGCCATGATTTTCTCTAGCTCTGTTTAGCAGCATGCACAAATGGAGGAGGTAGATGGTAGAAGTGATTCAGGGTTAAGATTTAGCAAGCCTTGTGTGGCAATAGGACGGGGACAAGAAATTTGAGAGTGAAAAACAGTGAAATTGAACTGGCTAATCACATGGTTTATATTAGGAAAAGGAAAATAAAGTCAGATCAGCATTAATGACCTAAAAAAATTAGAAGGAGAAGGATTCAAGGTCATAGTCAACATTTACTAAGCCCCTGCTATGTGTCAGGCTCTGTACTAAGTACAGGGGATACAAATATGAAAGAAGAAAGACTGTCCCTGCCCTCAAGGAGCTTACAATCTGATAGAGGAAGATACACAGAAAGAGCTGAAAAGTTAGGAGGATTGCCGGGGGAATGGAGCAAGGTGCCCAAGGAGAGGGCATGGTGAAGTCAGACTTGTCCCAAAGCAGTGCAGACAGAAAAGAAATGGGATGCGCTGAGCTGCGCTCCCTCCTTAAATGGGAAGTTTGGGAGTTCATGGTTCCATCCTTCAGTCAGCGGGGCAGAGGGTAATGAGCTGATGGCATCTTGCTGGACAATGAGGTTTTCCCAACAGCTTCCTGGGCAAGAGGGAGAAGTCAGCCATGGGGAGAATAGGAATATTGGGATGTTATTGTTGGAGGATTGGCATATATTTTTAGCCATGGAAGATCATGTTAGGTTATTGGTGAGATACCCTATGCATGGCTGACATGGAGTAGAGGAGTCATTCATGGGATTTGAGAAGTTTGAGGAACCAGGATGTTAAAGTGTTTAAAGCAGCATTAACATGGGCCTTGACGTCTCCTAGGATAGGAGTGGGGACTGGGGAGAGGAGGAATACTGGCACAGAATTACCTCGGGATCAGTAAACAACAGCCACTGTGGCTTGGATTAGATGATAAATTGAGATGGCATGAACTTCAGAGGAATTTGCTGAGTGACCGCGGCAAAGGTCGAATTTGGAAGTTGCAGCAGGGAACAAGGTGAATTCTGCCCATCTCCTCAGGATGAAGGGGGATGGACTGAAATGCAGAATTATCTGGGGAGGCCAGATCCATGTGAGTGCAAACAGATTGAAAGACAGAAAGAGAAAAAGAGAGCTCCATGTGGAAATTGTTTCCGTGGCCTTGGCTATTCTGACTTACCTAGACAGAAAACTGATAGCTTTAAATGAAATTTCATATGTGGAGAAGATTTTAACTTTCTGAGAAATGATAGGGGTTTTTTTTAAGGTAACATTTGGTAAGAATTACCAAAAACTAAAGTTTACTCAGAGAAATCAGGCAAATGGAAAGGATTTCTTTGAGTGAAAAGTTAAATTAAAATTTTAATTTCAGTCTGTTGTAATTAAAACACTCACCGCTCAAAATCTAAGAGCTAAGTCAGTAAGGAAACTTTATTCCTATTCACATTACAAGCTATGGTATGGAAAGGTTCATGTACAAGGAGCATTCTCTAAATTAAGGGAACTCTGAACACATGCTATTTTCCCACCAGCATTTATAGCAGATGGAAAAGAACAGACGTGGAAGGAGTTAGCCTTGGATCAAAAGCTGTCTCCAGCTGTTCTTGGGAAGTGTAGCTCACATTGAAGCAGAGGGAGCAGATTGGCTAATCTGTCATTGCTTTCAGGCACAAAGAAGTAAGTGACACTGCCCGCTGACACAGAAATGGAGGCTAGTTTCCAGATGGATTCGTGCCAGGAGAGGGAAGATGCAGGGCCTGTCTCTTTACAGCAGACCGAAAACCTTTGTATGACCTTGCACAAATCAGTTCACCCGTGTCGTCCTCCACAAATGAGAGAGTGGCCTGGGTAGCCTTTGGGGTCCCTTCCAGCTCCTGATCTGTGACCCTTTGACTCTGAAGCTGCCTCTGACCGTTGCCACCTCCCATTGCAGTAAAGCCTGTAGGCTGGGAAACTTGACTTCAATTCCCGGCTAACTTCTACAACACATTAAAGAGATAGTTTGTAAGCCATTTAGAAATGGTCAGTGGTCACTAAGAGCCATTAGGTTTTCATCAGGAACAAGTCTTGCTAGGCAAGCCTAATTTTGTTTTCTGACAATGTTTCTTAATTGGCAGGTAAGGGGAATGTCCAGCCTTCTGCAAAGCACTGGACCAAGTCTCCCACAACAGCCTTGTAGATAAGAGGGAGACATGGGCTAATAGTAGCTTTGTTGTTGTTCATAGACAGTAGATAATGTACTGCATGAGGAACAGAGAGAAGGGAAGTTTGGGTGAACTATTCTTTATCGAAGACTGAATGTGAACTCCAATAGCCCACTATATTTTGTTGTTCAGTCATTTCAGTTGTGTCTGACTCTTCATGACCCCGTTTGGGGTTTTCTTGGCAAAGATACTGGAATGGTTTGCCATTTCCTTCTCTGGTTCATTTTACAGATGAGGAAACTGAGGCAAACAGGATTAAGTGACTTGCCCAGGGTCACACAGATGGTACTTGTCTGAGGCTGGATTTGAACTCAGGTCTTCCTGACTCCAGGCCCAGTGCTCTGTGCACTATGGCACCACCTAGCTGCTCCAGCACTATATTTAATAGGCCCCTAACAAGTAGATATCTCCCATTCCATCCAACCACCTATCCTGCTCATATTGCCCTATTATTCCCCAGCTGTTGCCCCACCTTTCCCTGCCCAAAACAGCACCCTTGACTACACCCTCAAAAACCACACTCCCAGTCAGTGGGGCTGTTAATCCATTCCGTTTTGGAACTTCTGCCATGTGGCCGAACCATCTTGATTGGTGAGTGAATGCAAAATCACCTAGTCCATTAAATCCAGCCAGCCCAGACCAGTTCACTTTCCACATCCCATTTAGCCGGCGATCCTGGCCATCCCGCCATCTGCTCTGCCACCACACATCGCCTCCTCCACTTCCACCTTCCACTTCATGCTCTAGTTACCCGGATCAAGCAACTATGAAGCATAATGTTTTATGGATCAGCTAAGCATTCCTGTGGCTTCTGAAGCTTCAAGCCCCTTCCCTGCCTCGTTACCCTGTATGTATTTATCTCTCTTAATGGAATGTAAGTTTCTTGAAAGCAGGGACTGCCTGACTTTTGTATTCATATCCCCAGCCCCTAACATAATGTCTAGCATACAGTGTGTGTGCTTAATTACCTTTTTTCATATTTATTGAGACTTTTTGTGGTGGCAAAGAATTGGAAACTAAGGGGGTGCTCACCTCTTGGGGAAGGGTTGACCAAATTATGGTATATGAATATAATGGAATACTAAGGCGCTATAAGAAATTATGAGACTATTCAGAGAAACCTGGGAAGACTATGGAACAATGCAGAGTAAAGTGAGCAGGACCAATTTATACTATGACCGCTATCTATTAAACAGAGGAAGTTTTAAGACCTTGCTCTGATCAACCCAATGATCAACCATTATTCTAGAGGACAAGATAACAAATGCTACCCATGTCCTGATAAATGATGGGCTCGTGTGAAGAATAAGGCGCACATTTTTGAACATTGCCCGTATGGGAATTTATTTTGCTTGGTTATGCTTCTTTATTATGAGGGCTTTCCTGATTTCTTTTTCAGCAGGGGGAGAGGTGGGAAAGAAAAAAATAAATGCTTGATAATTTAAAAAATTTAACTTTTAAAATGCTTTTTAATTCATCCAGATAAAGACAAATAAAGCATTTATTAAGTGCTTACCCTTTGCCAGCACTATGCTAAGTGTCAGGAAGGAACTTACACTTTAATTTGGGAAGACAAAACATAAAGGGGAGCTGGACAGAAGGGAGTATGGTGAGGTGACCTCTTAAGGGGCGAGGCTGTTGGTGAGCAGGTGCGCTCCAGAGAATTGAGCAGGAAATGATGTGCATATAGCGGGACCCTTCATGGAATGTTGATTCTTTCCAAAGGCTCCCCGATCAGGAAAGCAGGTCCTAGGGCAACACACACACATACACACACAGTATTGCAGCATGAAGCACACAGCATGAACTCAACCTCTCAGAATCCTGTTTCCTTCAAAATTCTGCTTGTGACACATTTTTTCCCCCAAAACAATAATTTAATACAAACTTTATACAAAGAAATGTGAAAAACTACTTCCATGTGCTAAAAGCAATTATTCTTCACAAATAAGGCCTGCCATGCTATTTCTGACAACTACAATTCACAAACATTCTGCTTTTTTTTTTCTCCTAGTACCTGTGTTTTGCTCTAATGTGGGTACACTACCCAGAGACTTGTACATATCAGATTTTTTTTAAACAGTGGGAGAACCTAAACACGAAAATGTACAGCAAAATGTACCGGGATGATATCATACACTTAATTTTCTCTTATACAGACATCAGTTACCTGGCTTTTGTTCAATGCCTGTGTTTCACACAACGTACAAAATGGTAGGGACTACAGCATGAGGAGTGCAAGAGGCAGCAGTGCGCAGCCAGGGGGCGCTGTCCTACTGGATGGATAGCATGCTGTGTCATGTTCACAGCAAGACAAGGTTCTGTCCTATGAATAATACACGCTTTACCCCCCACATCAAGTCCTTGGCCCACATCTCTTCGTCAAGGTGTCATTCCACGTGAAAGTCGTGACATACTCCTACACGAAATATTTCTGGATCCCTTCAGCCGCTAGTGACAAAAGGGTTTTGTTTGTTTTACAGTTTCTATACCGACATATTTTTATGTGTTTCTATGTATATGCTATTTCCCCAGGTGGAACATAAGCTCCTATTGGGACAACCAGGGTCAGTGGGCAAGATTTGGATGAAGATCTAGCAAAGGAGATTTCTTTTCAGGAAGACTTTTTTTTTAATGACAAGTGTTTTCCTCTATGCCTAAAACCCTTCCCATATTCATTAGCTTCTCTCAGTTATGGTTAAAAAAAAAAAAAGTAAGAAAGAAACACAGCATGTAAACTTTGTGGAAGGCTAGGTAGAGAAACTTCATTATTAACCATGACGGGAAGAAGGAAGTTGAATGACAGCACTATTGTCAAGTGGGCTTTAAACAATTTTCGAGCAATATACACGTAGGGAGTTCCAAAAGTCTTCATTTTAACCTTTAACAACTTCAGAAATAGAAACACTATAAACATAAAAAATATCATTTGAAAATTTAATTAAATTTCTTTATGCTTTAATTTTGTAAATTTTGAATGAAATTTTAATTTGAAGATGAGGCACCCTGTCATTACTCGCTGCCTGTACGAGTTTCTGAAAGACGTTGTCTCAGGCTGGTGGACTGGTAGAGGAGGTTCTCTTGCTTGGTCACCTGATCTTCGTCCATTACTTTTTCTTGTGACGTCATGTAAAAGCTGTTAGAAATGCATTAAAAACTCATTCTTTGGATGATCTTTTTAAAATAATATTTCATTTTTCTCCAGTTACATGTAATGACAATTTTTTAAACATTCATTTAAAAAATTTTTTTGAGTTCTGAATTTTCTCTCCCTCTCTTACCTCCCCCCTCCCTGAGACAGTAAGCAATTGGATATAGGTTAAACATGTTCAATCATGCAAAACATATTACCCTATTAATCATGTTGTGAAAGAAGACACAAACCCAAAGGAAAAAACCACACAGAAAGTGAAAAACAGTATGCTTTGATCTGCATTCAGACTTTTGAGTGATCTTATGGCTAGGATTAAAAATGCAATCTTTTCAATCATTGAGAGACTAATTAAAGTTTTTACAAAGTTCAGAAAGCAACTGGAGTAATGTATTGCACAAGACAGTGGTTACAGTGAATTTTAATAAGAAACATTAATGTTTCAAAACCTTAAATCATCAAACCTTCAAATGTTGAGGAAAGTCTGCAGCATATAGATTTCTGAATTTATTAAAGCTCAAAACTGGACTGAGACTTTTGGGACACCCCATAGAGTTTAGTAGGCATTCAATCTAGATTGACAGCTATCCTTGAAAGTGGGGCATGAATTTGTTAATGCCAGTGACTTTGAAGAAGCAGAACAAAGCAAATACGCACTATGGCCAGCACACCAGGGGAAACGAAGAGGAGGAACAAAGGAGTTTGGAAATAACTGCTCATTTTACATCAAAATGGTGACCGATTTAAAAGAGGAGTCCCTCATGCCAAGACAGGAATGATTATAAGCTGTCTTTCTTATTGCTACATCTCCAGTGAGTATTTCTCTGACAATTACCATTGCACACTCTCTGACTGGAAGTCTTTGCAATGGTCACAGAATTACAGATTCAGACAAAATTACTGAATTTCAAGTTGGAAAGGTGACCTAGTCCAACCCACATTTGAAAAAGAATCCCTTGACAACTGCTCAGTGGTTATTCAATCTTCATTTTATTCTTTTGCCGTTATTCAGTATTAGTATCTTCAATTCAAGGGATCTCACTGCCTCCTGAAACAACTCACCCCAAGTCTGAATCGATTTTGGGAGAAGTTTTTTGTTACATCAAGTACAAGGTGCCTTTTGGGAATTTCCACTCCCTGCTCCTAGCTCTGCCTTTTAAGGTCAAGCAGGACAAGCGTGATCCCTCTTCCACTCAATAGTCCTCCAGATGCTTGAAGACCACGATTATGACACCGCAGAACTGACACTCACATGGCAATGAACCTAAAGCCCTCCACCTTCCACTGCCTTTGGAATAAATTAATCTTAACAACGTCCTTAAAACACAGTGCCCAGAACCAAGCACAATAATCTAGATAGTGTCTGACCAGAACAGAGGGTAGCAAGACTGTTACCTTCTCATTCCTGGAAACTATGCGTCCCTTTATGTAGCCAAAGATGGCACTGTATTTCTTGGTTGTCATATCACACAAACAACTCAGATTGAAATTTCAATATTAAAAATTACTGTTGGACTATGCCCAAATTCCAAAAACTAACATTTTGTTGTTCAGTTGTTTCAGTTGTGACTCTCCATGACCCCATTTGTGGTTTTCTTGGCAAAGACACTGGAGTGGTTTGCTATTTCCTTCTCCAGAACATTTTACAGATGAGGAAACTGAGGCAAACAGGGTTAAGTGACTTGCCCAGAGTCACACAGCTAGTAAATGTCTGAGGATGATTTGAACTCAGGTCTTCCCGATTCCAATAGTTGAGACCCTGGGATCTAGATGCTGACTAAGTTAGTTATCCCTTCAAACTGTCATCTGCAAATTTGATAATTTTACTATCTATGTCTGTGTCCATCATCAGTAAAAGCACAATTTCATGAAGCACATCATATATGCCTTCTAATTTGACATACTCATTGACCACTCTTTGGAGCTGACCTGAATTTCCATGTGTTTTGGAACATTCTAATTTTACTATTTTCTAGCCCACAAGAATAGTTTTTGACTTGATCAAATGATTTGCTAAAGCTGAAGTAAACCTTATCTACAGCACTCCTCTGATCTATCAGTTTAGTAACCTGGGGAGGGGACGGGAGGGAAGCAAATAATATTAGTATAGGTTACTATTAACATATTGCATTTATGTCACCTTTTTTTTTCTGAATCTATTCCTCTTTCCTTACCTTTCCAGAGAAATATTCAATTTAACAAAGAATGAAGGGGGGAAAATAGTTAAGCAAAATTAATCAACACACCAAACAACTCTGATAGTATATGCTGAAAATATAAAAAATTAATATTACTTCTAATTTCTTCTCTACTGATTCCACGATGTAACTGATTTTATGCTGATTTAACTTTATAATTGGGTCTGCATCCACCTGGCTTGACTTGAGCTTAGGAATCCAGCTAAGCCAGCTTAAAGTTAGTTTAAAAGAAATATTAATATCTTTCCTGCTGGTATCTCCTAGGATACCTCATGGATATGTTGGTTTAACCCCATAAAATTACCATCCCGAAAGATATGTTATCTGTCCTTTCCTGTTTTTATGTAGTTGAAGGAATTAGACAGCAAGTCTGTTAGTTGTGATCTCTTAGCAAAGACTACAAGATACAGATGGGTTCCATAAACAATTAATATTCCTTAAATGTTAGAGGAAAATGATGAGCCTTACCTGGATGCCAGCTCATCTTTCTTAGTATAAACAATCATAATGTTCTTGTCCCGACCCTACAACCTATCACCTTGTCTCCAAGCCTACCAAGACCCCTTCTTTGTTATATGTTAATAAAGAGGGTCTCCTCCTTCTCTGGGGTCACTGGCTTTGCTGAGGTTGCCACTGTGACTTGCTTTGTTAACAGTTATACATATTACCGTTAATAAACTGATCTTGCTTAGTCTGTCCCTCAGTCTACCTTTATTAAATTTACTCAAGATAATGCAATGTTACACATTGATACTCATTTCTATAGGAGCAGTATTATATCACTGCATTCATGCAACACGACGTTTAGCCATTCCCCAATCAATGGGCATTTGTTGTTATTGTTTAGTCATTTCAGTCATGTCCAACCCTTCATGACCCCATCTGGGGTTTTCTTGGCAAGGATACCAGAGTAGTTTGTCATTTCCTTCTTCAGTGGATCCATTTTTTCAGGCAGTCAGGTTAAGTAACTTGCCCAGGGTCACACAGTTAGGAAATGTCTGAGGCTGGATTTAAACTCAGGTCCAGTGCTCTATCCACTTAGCCACCAGCTGCCTCTTCATGGGCATTTACTTTGGCCTACTGTTCTAAATGAAGGTGTTAAAAAAGGTTCATTCCAGTATGAATTCTCTGTTGTTAAATATGGTATCCCTTCTTGCTAAAGCCCTCCGAGTTTTCTGATGGATGATAAGTTATGCATGCTGGCTAAAGACATTCCCAAATTCATCACAGTCAACAGATTTCTCTCCAGTATGAATTCTTTGATGATAAATGAAGCGTGTACTCTCACTAATGGCTTTTTCATATGCGTGGCATGCAAGGGGCTTCTCTCCAGTATGAGTTCTTTGATGTCTAATAAGATTTGCTCTCCGGCTGAAGTTTCTCCCACATTCATTACATCCAAATGTTTTCTCTCCAGTGTGAGTTCTCTGATGTCTAATCAGCTTTCCCTTCTCACTGAATGCTTTCCCACATTCATTACATGTAAATGATTTCACTCCACTATGAGTTCTCTGATGTCTATTAAGGCATCCCCGCTCTCGGAAAGCTTTTCCACATTCATCACATGTGAAGGGTTTCAGTCCAGTATGAGTTCTTTGATGTCTCTTAAGACATCCTCTCTCCTGAAAGGTTTTTCCACAGTCATTACATTCAAATGGTTTCACTCCAGTATGAGTTCTCTGATGTCTATTAAGGCATCCCCTTTCTTGGAAAGCTTTCCCACATTCATTACATTCAAAGGGTTTTACTCCAGTATGAGTTCTCTGATGGCTAATAAGGGTTTCTAGTTTACTGAAGGTTTTGCCACATTCGTTACATTCAAAGGGTTTCACTCCACTATGAATCCTCTGATGTCTCTTAAGGCATCCCTTCTCTCGGAAGGCTTTCCCACATTCATTACATTCAAAGGGTTTCACCCCAGTATGAGCTCTCTGATGTCTAGTAAGGCTTCCCTTCTCACTGAAAGCTTTCCCACATTCGTTACATTCAAAGGGTTTCACTCCGGTGTGATTTCTCTGATGATAAATGAGATGTGTCCTCCGACTAAAGGCTCTTCCACATTCACTGCAGGCAAAGGGTTTCTCTCCAGTATGAGTTCTCTGGTGGCTAATAAGGTTTCCCCTTTGGCTGAAGCCTTTCCCACATACATTACATTCAAAAGGTTTGACTCCAGTATGAGTTCTCTGATGTCGAATAAGATGCCCCCTCTTATTGAAAGTTTTCCAACATTCATTACATTCAAAGGGTTTCATGCCAGTATGAGTTTTCTGATGATAAATAAGGTATGCCTTTTGGCTGAAGCTTCTTCCACATTCATTACATTCAAAGAGTTTGTCTCTAGTATGAATCTTTTTAAATTTGGTCAATCTCCCCCTGTGGTTGAAGGCTTTCCCATACTGATTACATCCATAATGTTTCTCTCTAATAGAAATTCTCTGAAGTTTATTAATACTTGACCTTCTGCTACCAGCTTTCTCACATTCATTGTATGCATGTGGCTTTTCTCCAACTTGTTCTCTATGAAATTCGATTAGGTCTGAGGGGTAACTAAAGGGCTTCCTGCATGTGCTGTACTTAGAAAGATTCTTTCCCAAAGAAAAAGTATTACATGTAATTAGGTCTGAAAAATCCCTGAAGTTCGGTCCAAGTGTCTTATATTTAGAAAGACTTTCTTCCATACTGCCTCTCCATAGTGCGAGAAAGAGCGACTCCAGACTAAAACTTCTCCCAACAGGAGTTGTTCTGGGAGTGACTATTACTTGTTGGGAATTTCCATTCTGGTTGCCCATCTGGTTTTCTGTGTCATATCCCCCAAGTTTTCTCATTTTGGGATGCCAGGGACTGTCATTTGGCAGACTTTTCTTTGCGG
Source organism: Vombatus ursinus (assembly GCF_900497805.2). Taxonomy (NCBI): domain Eukaryota; kingdom Metazoa; phylum Chordata; class Mammalia; order Diprotodontia; family Vombatidae; genus Vombatus; species Vombatus ursinus. Next base: position 1,731,451 of record NW_020954586.1, on the reverse strand, counting down.
ATGGTCCCATGCAAATGCCCTGAATTACATTTGAGTCCTTGGTTTCAAACATGGTCTGCCAACTATGAGAATCTGAAAGAAATGAAAAAAAAAAAGAAAAAAAAAAAGAAAAAAAGGTCACTCATTACTTTTGGCTGGACTGAAAAGAACCTTCATTATATCTTAAACTTCTAGTTAATGTCTCTTACACAAAGAGCAAGATGTTAATTTGGGCCATGTAGAACAAGTACTATCTAAGGGAAAGTGAAGTGAAAGACAATTATAAAAAATGCTAACTTTTCATTTTATTCATATAATTTCCCTCATATTAAAAATGCACCATCTAAGCCCAGACTTTATGGAGTATTTTGGCATAAATGAATGCTATATATGGTCACAGACTTTTTCTGCATTTATTGATATAATCATGGAATTAGAGGCATTGTTGTTTTTAATACAATTAATTACATTAAGTTTCTAATTTGGAGCCATTCTTATATTCCTGGTATAAATCCAACTTGGTTATAGTGAATAATTTTTTGCCTATGTTGCTGTAGCATTTTTGCTAGGATTTACTCCAACATTTTGCATCAATATTCATTAGTAATTCACCAGGACTAAAGCATGGATATGATTTTCTGCAATGTTATTTGGCATAGTTCTACAAAAGCTACAGTTAAGACAAGATAAAGAAATTAAAAACATAAACACTGACAAAGAGATTATAAATACTGACTGATAAAATGATGGTTTCTTTAAAAAAAAAATCCTAGAAAATCAGCAATGAAACTCATCAAGCCCATTGGAAAAATTTTAATTTACAGGATATAAAATAAAGCCACAAAACCAACAATATCAAATATAAAATACAGGAGGAAAAAATAGAAGAGGAAGTTCCTATCAAAATAAATACAAAAGGAATAAAATATTTGGTAGTCAATCTCCTAAGGTACACTCAAAGCATAAATACAATTATGAAATAAAGAACAACTTACATACTGGAGATATGTGCATTGTTCAAGGTTGAGATGGATCTAAATAATAAAAACTGTCAATACTAATTATATTAATTTATATATTTAGTGTTATGCCAAGAAAACCAAGGTCATTCTTTATGAAGCTAGACAAAGTAAGAATTCATTTGGAAAAATAAATATTGAAATTCTCATGGGAAATAATGGGCGGAGAGGGTGGAGATATAGGAATATATATATAAAACCATTCTGTCTTTGACCTCCCTGGACTGTATGTCTATCAGCGAGACTTCTGGCTCAATATTTTAGTCTCTTTCTGAATTAATGCAGGGACAGTGGCGTACTCTTGGTAGAACTGGGAACTGAACCAAACACAATTTGGAATTATGCTCAGAAAGCAATTAAGATATCCACATCTCTTGACCCAGAATCTACTGTGAGGCACATACTACAAAAAAGCCAAAGATAGGAGGAAAGGATGCACAAACATCAGAATATTAATAACAGTACTTTTTTATGTTAGCAAAGAACTACAAAGCAAATGAGCAGAGGCAGTAGTAGTGTCCAGGTTCCAGAGGGCCACAGGGTAAGCAGAGCTCAGCCACTCAGCTTGGAGTACAAGCACAAATTCTCAATCCAGTTACCAAGCCTAGAGGTATGAGTAAAGAGAAGACAGTACCTAACATAATAAAGAAATACCATGGATTACCTAAAACAGGGCTTCTTAAACTTTTTCTACTTGTGACCCCTTTGGAGTTTCTTAAACTGTGGGTTAAAACCCCACAGTTTAAGAAGCACTGAAATTCTAGAAGAGAATAACTCTATAAGTTCAAATACAGCTTTAAAGAAAAGAATGACCTGGCCAAAAGGACTAGAAGAAATTAAATAAGAGGTAAAACATGAAAGAAAAAAAATTGGACAGAGAATAAAATGTTTAGGAGGTAGAAAACCCTACTGAAGGAGCAGTTAGTGAATGGAAAAGAACAATAAGAACTCAGTAACTCTATAAGATACCATGAAAAGTAAGAACAAAATCAAAAGACTAAAAAAACAGAAATAAATGTAGGGCAACTACTATTAAACACAAGGAACCTAGAAAACAGATTAACGGGCGAAAATTTAAGACTTGATTCCGTAAAACCTTGGCACCATATTTCACTGAATCATAAAAGAAAACTGTCCAGATACATTAGAACTAGTGGACAAAGTTAAATAGAAAGCATCTACCAGTCATCTCCCGGAAGAAAAAAACAAAACAAAACAAATCAGGACAACAGAGAATTCCTTTAAAAAAAAAAAAAAGTTATGTCAGCCAAAATCCGTAATAGCCATATCAAAAAACAAACCAAAAAAACCCCAAGCATCCAGAAAGAGTTCAAATGCCAAAGAACCCCAGTCCGGATCACATCAGACTATGCTACAACTACGGCAAAAGAGAAAAGATCTTGGTATACTCTATTCCAAAAGGCAAAAAGATTAAGACTTATAACAAAGAATAACTTACCCTGTAAAACTGAGTACTCTACATCACACAAAATGCACACTTGAGTCCAAGAGACCAATTAGGAAGCTATTGCAATAGTCTAGGCTTGGGTGGTGGCCGTGTGAATGGAATGAATAGATAAGGCAGGAGCCAAGGGGAGACTGAAGAGACAAAGGAGAAACAATGAAAAGACACAGCAAGGCATGGGGTTTGGCAGTGCCAGATCTCAAGCTGCACACAAAGCTGTACCCATCGACAGTCTGATGCTGGTAAAAATAAATAAATAAACAAACAGAAAAGTTCATCAATGGAACAGAAGATGCAAAAGTAACAACTTCAGGTGGTACCTAAGACTATTCAAGGAACTGCTGGAAAATTAGAAAGCAGTCAGGGAGAAATCAGGTTTAGACCAACATCTCACACCATGAGCCACAACACATTCCTGAGAGATACATGATATAGATTAAAAAAGGCCATGAAATGAACACATGAGATAACTGGGGACAAGATACACAACACGGACAGGGAAAGAGGTCCGGACCAAACCAGGGATAGCTAGAGAAGATCACAGGAGACAAAACTGGCAATCTTGACTCTGAAGACTGAAAAGGTTTCACTCACTCACCATGACAAAGGCCAGGGGGCCCTCGCCCTCCTCCCTCGGGCCGCCGTGGGGCTTCCCCTCTCTCCAACAGGGAGATCACATCCACTTTAGAAACAGGAAGCCCTACACATAGGCACAGAAATGATAAAGTGCTAGGAACAGAAAACATGCAAAGAATGAAGTTCTCTTTATGGTAAAGCAAGAAACAACCTTTGGAGTATGTTCTATATTGTATTCCAGAGGGTCCAGGTCACTATTCCTGGCCCGAGGTCTCTGTTTGTTCCGTCACTTCCATATATGCAGAACAGTGGGCAGGTTCTTTATCAGGGATTTTTAACCTGGGATCAATTAACCTGGTTGGGTTTTTTGTTGTTGCTGTTGTTATTTTTAATATTGTGATAATTGCATATCAATAGAATTGGTTTCCTTTGTAATGCTAAGTATTTTACTTTACGCATTTAAAAACACTACTCTAGATCAATGGTGTCAAACTCAGAAACAGGGGCCATCAAAGCATATATAAGGGTCCCTGAGGATTACATACTGACTTAGAAAACAACACGTTTATATTTTCTTTTTTTATTAATATATCGACACATAACAATCAGATAGGAACTACATTTAAATCTGGTTCGAGCCATCCTTAGCAGTGTTGTAGACCATGTGTTTGACATCTCTGCCTAGAGGACCTCTCCCCGCTCAATTCTCTTTCCACATGGTGCTCTCTCCTCATCAGAAGCCTTACCCCTGTGAACCACTACTCTCCTTCCCTCTCCTTCCCACTTTCTACTCTGTGATTTTCAGCTCTCCTTTATATGCGAAGCTCTTTGAGAGCATGGACCATCTCGTTTTCCTGTATTTGTATCTGCAGTACTTTGCACATAGCAGGCACTTAACAAATACTGTCCACAGAGAATCCCTCTTCCACCACTATGGGGAACACCTTTGGTGAACTTACATAGAAATTACAAATCTTCAATGACCAGAGGCTTCCAATGGAAACAAAGGCCCAACACTCTGTTTGTGGTGCTGAAAAGAATGGAATTTAACAGTGTCCAGAGAATTAAACACGAATATGACACTGTGGGCAATGGTGAGGGCACACAGGGGCATCATATTAAACATGAGGAACTCCAGAAAAGACATTTCATCAAGGAAGCATGACACGGAGAGAAGAGGGACGAGTCACGGGGGCGTGCACAGAATGGCTCCCCTCGCTCCCCGAGGATACAAGGAGAAAGCAATGAAAGCATCCAGCATGGCCAGAGGATCCCCAGGCCTGGCCAATGGGAAGACACGGACGATACTCACAGCAGAGAGTCAGGAGTATGTGAATTTTTTTTTTAAGGCAATTGGGGTTAAGTGACTTGCCCGAGGTCACACAGCTAGTAAGTGTCAGGTGTTTGGTCTGAGGCTACATTTGAACTCAGGTCCTCCTGATTTCAGGGCTGGTGCTCCATCCACTGTACCACCTAGCTGCCCCAGGAGTATATGAATTTTAATCTGCATTATTAGAAGGTACTTTGAAACTGAAGAGATCACAGAGCTTTTGAGGATTTGAGCATGGGTCACAGATAGAGCTGTGGCTGGGAAAGCAGCAGCTCATTTTACCCACTCTGAAAAGTTAAGACCTTTCCACAGACTTCCCCCAAGATAACGATATCTTAAGCTTCTAATATGGGCCAAGAACAGTGCCAGGCATTGGGGACAAAAAGACAAAAATGAAATAACTGTTGCCTACAAGGAGCACACATTCGATCAAGGGAATGTGGCACGTGTACATCTCAGTAGGAATAAAATGTAGAGAGAATACCAGAAGATCCCGGGCAAGCGTCACTAGCGACTGAGTAACACAGTGAGAGGAGGCGGTGGCGTTAATATCCTGTGAGAAGAACCGCAGTGCGCCACTCTGGCTGGGCCTCAGAGCAGCAGGCGCTTTCAGGCCAGGGCAACAGTGTGTTCACACCTGTGATCTGCAATCTGTGGTCTTCCCTGAGCGTACATGTATATTTTTAGGATTCATCCAGCATTAGGTATTTCCTGTGTAGTAAGAACTGTATGGAGGACGTGGGGAGATACAAAGTTACCCTAAGACATGACATCTGCTTGACTCATGGGGCATCAGGTCTAGAAAGAACAGAATCCATGCAGCACAGAGCTCCCTGGTGCCCCAATGATCTCTGGGTGAAGAGGAAGCAGTTTCCTAATGCCCCTGGGATGCTAAGAAGACCTTAGACTGAAGGGTTCAGGGATTAGGGAGGCTGCAGACTCAGGGCTAGCACAGGGAAGTCGTGGCATTTCCATGGGTACAAAGCAAAAACCTTCCACTTGGGAACAAAGAACAGAAATTCTCTTGGCCATAAAGGGTCTGAGTCTTTCCTCACGTGATACATAGTGCTGAATATCCTTGCACAACAGGCCAAAACACAGCTAAGTATCTGCAGCAAGGGAGCCTGCAAAGGCTCCCCAGGGGCCCGACCTGAGTCCCAGGGGACCAACGGGGTGCTTACCGAGGGAGATGAAGTTCTCATAGTTCTCCAACATCACGAACCTGTAGAGGGCCCTCTGGGCAGGATCCAGACGTCTCCACTCCTCCTGGGTGAAGTCCACGGCCACGTCCCTGAAGGTCACTGACTCCTAAATCAAACACATTCCTGCGTAAGCGGGGACCACTCCTCCACATGTCTCCTGGTGACCTGGTGACCGTCAGCCTCGCTCTGTCCCCGACTCAGTGATCCCAGCAGTTTCCCTTCATCGCTCAAGTTCGTCCTGAAAACTTCCTTTCCATAAACGACCCATGAGACAATCGTGCACTTTGCCCCTGAATCCCCAAACCACAGCCGAGAACGAGCATTTGTGGAAAAGTCAGATCGTCCCTGCCGAGACGGTGCCTCTGACCACCCTGGGCAGCTTCTGCCTCACTTCCTCCACACTAGCTTCTCTGTGGTTTCCACATACAGCTCCTAATTCTGCCCTCTGGGCCACGCTGTCCTCAGGACAGCCTTCAAAGACTCTAGCACAGTTCTCATTCCTCCTTAAATTTCTCTTCTCTAACCTCAATATCCCCAGCTCCTTCAGTCCATTCTCCCCCTTCCCATTATTAGCTGAGTTGTACAAATGCCAGCACATCAGTAAGGCGAGGGAAAGAAATCAAAGGTACTAAGGCAAAGAGGGGACAAAACTGTCCTCAAATGCTGACCACACGACGACTCGCCTAGAAAGTCCTAGGGAATCGGCAAAGAAACTAACTGAGCCAGTTAATAGCTTCAGCAATGCTGCAGGCCACAAAATTAACCGATAAAAACCCACAGCTTTTCCACATGATGACATCAAATCTAGTGAAGCGACAACAGAAAGGGAAATCCCACTCAGAATAACTTCAAAATGCATAAAGTATCTGCATATCAAGCTATCAAAACACAATGAACCCTTGCATAGATCCGATGCCAAAGCATCCCTAAAAATAAGGAATGGGGGCCGTGGTGGTGCGAGCCTGTAATCCCTGTGTGAGCAGGGCCCCTGCCCTGGGGGAGAGAGGGAGACCCAGTGCCTAAACAGGAAGGAAAGAAGCATTTTAAATAGCTGCAGAAATATGCGGCATTACATGTATAATCTATATCAGACTGCTTGCTGTCTTGGGGACGGAAGAAGAAGAAACCTGGAACTCAAAATCTTACAAAAAATGAATGCTGAAAACTATCTTTATATATAATTGGAAAAAATAAAATACCATTTACAAAAGAAAAAAAAGAGTTTATGTCTGGCTTGTGACTACATAATAAAAATGACAATGCTACCTAAGTAAATAATTTCTACTTTATTGGCACAGCAATCAAACTGTCAAATGGATACTCTATAGAATCTGATAAAATAATAAAAACTCATTGGGAGAAATTAAAAAAAAGTACGGACTCTCAAAGGAAATAATGGAGAAATAAGATAGGAATTAAGAAGAACAACATTCCTAGAACTGCAACTGTATTCTACAGCAGCAACCAGCAAGAGCATTGTGCTGATTTTTAAAAATGGAGAATTAATGGAACTCAATAACCTAGTGTATGTATGACAAACAGAAAACTAGGACAGAATTCTCTATTTGGGAAAACTGGAAAGCAGTCTGGGAGAAATGAGGCTTAGACCACCATCTTAAAAATATTGGACAATAAAATCAAAATGGATATGCAACCCAAATACTGAAGATATTCATTTACTAAAAAAAAGGGAAGCAGACCATATACTTCCTACAGCTATGGGCAGGATGTGAATTCTTAACCAGATAAAGGACAGAAGCAATTCAAAAAGATAAAAGTGATATGAGGTTGAAAAGCTTTTGCACCAAAAAATTAATGTATCCAGGATAATAAACTTCTCAGATAAAAGTTTGGTGTCCAAGATATGCAGACAACTAGCAGAAACAGGGAGATGGAAAAGGGAACCAGAACAAGATAAAATTTTAATATAATTAACAACCATATAAAAGAATGCTCCAAATGACTAATAATAAGAAAAATGCAAATCAAAACAACTGAGGCATCATATCCAGCAAACTAGCAAAGATGACAAAAGACAGGAATGAATGATCACTGTTGGAGGTGACTGGAAATTCAGTCTGGAGAATGCATTCTCGGTGTTCCTGTGAATGAGCCACAACCATTCTGGAAAGTAATTTGAGATTATACAAGTACAGTGGTTAAAATGTCCATATTCTTTGTTCCAAAGATTCTATTGCTAGGGACAGTCCCCAAGGAGATCAGTGACAAAAAGAAAGGCTGCAGAGACACCAAAATATTCCTAGGAGCACTTTTTGTTTTAGCAAAGGACTGGAAATGAAGCAGATGCCCATCAATTGGGGAAAGACAGGACAACCTGAAATACTTGAATATAATGAAACATCACAGTACTATAAGAAAAGACAACCAGGAGTCCAAAGAAGCACAGAAAGACTTCCGTGAACTGATGCAGTGAGGTAAGGAGAGCCAGGAAATGACTACAACTATGGAGATGGAAAGAATGAAAACCACAAAACAACTGTAGAAAACAAAGGTGGCAAACTTAAAAGGAATGTGGAATGTTGGAAAGAATGTCAGAATTTTTCAAAGTATTCATCTTTGCTAATTTTTTTCTCCTCTTTATCTTTGTTTATTCTTTTAAAAAAATTCTGTTATACAACATGGCTCTGTGGAGGTGGGCAGAAGGAAGGGATACAGGGGAAATCTAAACTATGCAAAAACAAAAAATGCAGATAAAAATCTTTTAAAAACCAGTTGGAAGGGAAATTTGAGATCATCAAGTCCAACTTCTCAAGCCATAGTCACATGCTGAACTTGCACCATTAATTAACTTGTTATAACAACCACAAAAAAACTCCTTATCCAACGCTGCATTCACCCTAAAATCTGCCTATTGATATTATGAAGACATTCCAACTCTAATCATCCATAAACTTTATACCCATCACTGACAACAGCCAGAGCCTCCCCTGGAGAATGGTAGGATATAGACAGGAAGGGGATCAACTTAAACTAATGAAAAGAAGGGAAGGAACCTATCTAAACACTAAGGAATGCTATGGTATGAAATGACGGGAGAGAGTAAACATGAACTCACCTGAACCCGGGCAGAGCAGAATCCAGAAGTCGTTCCTTCGTCCTCCTCCTCCTCCTCCTCTATACTGTTGTCTTGAGGAAGACCAGCTGCAGGAGGAGAAAGCAGTCCTGGGGGAGGGAGATCAACCCTGCCTGCGGCTGCTCAGGATCACTCTAGAGGGCCTCCCCCCCAAGCCCCACCTCACTCTCAAGCCCCACATTCAATGTGAACCCACCTCCCACAGCTTTCCTAGTCCTTTGGCCCAAGCTGCCAACAACACCACTGAAAGTTCATTCTACCCTCCTCTGTGACCTTGATCCTCCTTCCCATCCTTTTTTGTTTTTGCTTTTTGGTGAGGCAATCGGGGTTGAGTGACTTGCCTAGGGTCACACGGCTAGTTAAGTGTCAAGTGCCTGAGGCCACATTTGAACTCAGGTCCTCCTGATTCCAAGGCTGGAGCTCTATGCACTGTGCCACCTCGCTGTCCCCCTTCCCATCCTTTCACTCCACACTGGCAAGCTTAATGATTGATAGAATGGAACCAATTCAATGGGCCAGAAGTTCTGGTGACTGAGCCACCTAATGGTATCTACTGGGTGGTTCAGAGGAGAGCTAGAGACATAGAGGCTGGGGTTAGGTACTGTATTCATTCCTTCCCTCCTAGAACAATTGCTCAGAAATCACTCTGAGGGATTTGTCTCTGTCTCCCGTACTGGGCAGGATTCCGGCCTCCCCCCAACACCACCATCGTCCTCACCTCTGTCCTCAAGCATAAGAGACGAGTCCTCCATGGACAACTCCTTCCTCGCTGTTTCCTCCACTGCAGTAGTCTCTGCCCAGCCAGGCTGGAATCGCCGCACCAGCAATGCCAGGTGCTGGGGCTGCCCTCAAGCTTTGGGGGAAGGTCTCAGGGCAGGTGTCTTCTCCTGGGTCGTGGTCTTTTTCTTGGGATATCCCTCTACCACCTCCCAGTAAAGCTGGAGCCTGGGGGCCTAAATTTAATTGGAACCTTCACTCTGGGGTTCAGATCCCCACCCCCAGCTGAACACTGTACGTCTGGGGCTAGCCCCTTGAGGACCATCAGGAGGTACTAATGCTAGAGAAATGATGGAGGCCGAAGGAGCTGGGAAACCAATCTCAAGAAGTAAGGGTAACTCAGGACTCATCCTGGACATGACCTTCACGAACTTTGCAAGAAAGCAAATACCAAGAAGACAGAGCATTTGGGGGCTACCAGCAAGGTAGGAAGAACATCTCCCAAGTGTTAGGATTTCACACATCAACACGCCCTCCTGGCTGCTAAGCAACCCTTTACACTGCCCTAATTGACTCATCATTATCCCAACTCCACAAGATCTTCCAAACCTTCTCATCCCTCCTCAGCCCTCCCATGGCCTCCCCTCCTCCAACCCTCTCATCTGAGAACCTTGATTTGTATTTTACTAACAAAACCGAGGCCCTTTGCTGTAACTCCCTGCTCTCCTCTCCTTCCTACCTCACATCACCCAGATGCCTCCTAACACCATCTGCTCCTTCAGCCCTGTCTTACCCCTTTCTCCTTGTCAAGGCCAACCCCTCTACATGCCCAAGCAACTCCAGATTGCTTTCCATCCCTTCTTTTCCAGCAGATTGCCCACTCTCACTTGTCTTCAACCCTTCCCCATCTGCTGGCTGCGTCCCTGCTGCCTACAAACATGCTCTTGTCTCCCCCATCTTCAAAAGACCCTTACTTGATCCATCAATCGCTGCTGTCATCCCTATCTCTCCTCCCTTTCGTGGCTAAACTCTGAGAATGCCACCTACAATAGGTACCTCCATCTTTTTCCCCTCAACTCTCCGACCTCATCATTCCACAGAAACTTCTCTCTCTGAGTTACTATGATCTCTTAATGGCAAGGTCCTCTTCCTTCTTGACCTCTCTGCAGCCTCTGACACTGTCCATCTCTTCTCAATCCTCTCTCCTCGTTCTGTCTCTACCTCTCTGACCACTCCTCCTCTGTCTCCTTTACCGGATCTTCACTCAGCTTTCACCTACTGATCCCAGATATCCCGTGAGGCTCTGTCCTGGGGCCTCTCATTCCCCACCCCCCATTTCCACATGAATTCAAGAATCATCTCTATGCAGTTCAGATTTGCTTCGATAGGCTCAACCTCTCTCCAGACCTCCAGTCACACATCTCCAAGAGCCTGCTGGACATCTGACTTGTATGTCCAGCAGACATCCAAACCTCAACACGTACAAACCTGAACTCATTCTCTTTCCCTCCAAACTCTCCCTTCTTCCCTATTACTGTAGAGGGCAACACCATCCTCCCAGTCACTCAGGCTCAACACCTAGGTATCATCCTGGACTCATCATTCCTTTCCCAAGACATATTCTAGGCCTGTCAAAAACCTTGCCCCTTCCTTCTCTGACACTGACCATCGCAGGGGGTTGCTAGAGCCAGATATGAAGTCCCATTGCTATATTTCACCTCAGAAATCAGCAAAGGCTACAAATCAGGGCTTGACTTAGGGTTTTATTGACTGTCTACACCTAGATTTAAGGAAGTGATAAAGAAAATGTTAATAACACAGATTCAACTCAACAGCATGTCCTACAGCCAGTTGTTAAACATCTACCAGCAAATATGAACGTGATGGAAAACTACTGTGCTGTAAGAAATGATGAAAGGGATAGTTTCGGAAAAACTTGGGAAGACTCATATGAACTGATGTAGTCACCACGTTACAAAGTAACAATACTGCAAAGATAAACAATTGTGAAAGACTTAGCTCCTGTGATCCGTACAACGATCCCAGACAATTCCAAAGGACTTGAATTCCAAAGGATGAAAAATGCTATCCCACTCCAGAAAGCTCATGGACTCCGAATGCTGATTTAAGTATATTTTTATCGTTTTTTCCCTTTCTAAACACGGCTAAAGAGGAAATAAGTTTTGCATGATTTCATATGTATGATGGACATCATATTTCTTAGAACCTCAATGGGTGGAGTAAGGGAAAGAATCGGCAACTGGAAAAAAAAAAAAACCTGCCAGCACACCCCTGGCCATTAGGCAGCCTGAATACAGACCCTCATTACCTCACGCCTGGATTACTGCAATAGCAGCTGAGGAGTCTGCCTGGCTCAAAGCTCTCCTTTATCCAGCTCATCTTCCATTCAGCCACCAAAGTGGTCTTCCTAAATCGCAGGTCTGACTAGGTCACTCCCACACTCAATAACCTCCATTGGCTCCCTATTGCCTCCAAGATCAAATATAAAATCTATTTGGCATTCCAAGCCCCACTCCTTTTCCAGTCTTCTTGCTCTGCACCCCATATTCTTGCAAGCCAGGGATGCCAGCCACTGGCCCCTGACCCTGGCGGGCTGTGCTCCATGCCAAGAAAGGTCAAATCCGTCTCCTACAGGAAGCCCTTCCTGATTGCTCCTACACAAAATCTGTAATGGAGATTCGCAGGTGGTTTCTTCCATTAGACTGGAAGTTCCCTGAAGGCAGGGACTGCCTTTTGCCTTTCTTGATACACCCCCTCCCCCCAAGCCGAATTTAGCCCAGCGCCAGGTGCACTGTACGCACCTAATAAAGGCTAGGGACAAACTTACGGCTTTTCCCCCATTCAGACACGGATGCTGGACTCCACCTCCCCACCCCACCTCGTATCAGTTACTGACACGCCCCAAGCACCCGCCCTTCCCTGACCGCGCCTGCGCACTCCCTCTCCTGAATATTGTTGAGTAAGAGGGCGGGGGTGGGTGGCCCGTCCCAAACAACGCGCTTGCGCACTCACTCACCCTGAGGGCTCAGGGGCGTGGAGACGCACCCCGCCAGGAGGGGTAGGGGAGCGAGGAACTGGGCTCGTGGATGTCTGCAAACGCTCCCACTCAACGCTGTGGGCTCCAAGCCGAAGACACGCACCGGGCAGGCGCGAATGTCGGATGACGGGCCTCACGAGATAACTCCCAACGCACAGCGCGATGCGCCTGTCCTCTTTGAATGGCTCAGGCGCGAAGCGCCCCAGACCCGCAGGAGCCTCCCGAAGCATTCTGGGAAATGGAGTCCAGGTGCCGTCAGAGCCCGCCTCGGCCGCGCTGCTCAGGCTCTGTCCAGAACTACATCTACCAGACTGCTCTACGGTCCCCTTTCCTTGCCGGAGCGAGACTTGTGCGCCTGCGCACAAGGCAGAGGGCGGATTGCCCCCAGCCCTTCAGGCCCTTCTGGCAGAGCTGCAGGGACGCTCACGGAGGCCTTTGGTGCGTGGCCCTATACCCACTGTCCCCCGTGGGGAATGCAAGCTCCCGTTAGTGGAGGGGGGGCAGGGCTTTTTCCTTTCTGCCCGTGGGCCCCTATCCCTTCACGTTGATCCTGGCTCCTGGAGGCGCTTCTTGAACTTCGTCCGAGGGCCGGGGCAGCTTCGCCCGCAGCAGAGCCACCGACGTCCCAGCGAGGCCCGGGCTGGAAGCACCAGCGCAGGGTGGGCAGAGGCCTGGGCAGGAGTGACCCCCGGCCTGACGCGCCCCCTGCAGCCCCGGGCCGAGGTCCCACGGGAGGAACGAGCAGCCGTAGGGCTAGATTTGTAGAGCCGGGGGAGGCCAGGCTGGGGCCAGCTAGGATGCCCCCGCACAGGAGGGCCTGGCGTGGCAGCTGGAGGGGTGGGGGCGGCCGGGTGGAGGGAGGGGGCCTTAGACCGGAGTGTGACATGGTGGAAAGGAGAGATCCGCCCCCATCCTGGCTCCAGAACGAGCCGGCACGTCCTGTCGATCTCCATGAGCACCAGCTGCCATCCTGCTCCCAGGGCACCATCTTGGCAGCTTCTGTCAATGGTCACAGGAGAAAGGAGGTGAGAAAAGAGGCGACTATGCAACTTCGGTCCTCAGCGCTGTTGAAACAGTGTGTCCAAGTTCAAGCCCCCGTGACAGGAATTGACTCAAGTCATCATCAGTCACGGAGACCACAGCTGCATCTACAGTGACCTTAGCGTTGGTGCTAGTGCAGTAGGTTGGGGAGGGGGCTGTCTGCATCCACTGCCTCCCAGAGGACTCGCAGGGGGGCAAGTTCATCACCCAAAGGAAACAAAGTGTCACAGACAACAATTCAGAAAGGGCAGACGTAAAGTCAAATGTCCCAAAAAGTCTTTCCAAAAAAGGGCAGTTGTCTGTGGAAGAGGTGGCCACCGCAAGACTCTTGAAAAATGAGAAAAAATGCATCAAACAGCACAAGAAACTTCTCTAGAAGAAAATGGCAAAAGAAGGAACAGTCCCAAACAAATTAATGAATGATGATTCATCAGTATTTTTTCTTTTCAGGCGTCCATGACCCTTTTTGGGGTTTTGTGGGCAAAATAACTAGAGTGATTTGCTATTTCCTTCTCCAGTTCATTGTACAGATGAGGAAACTGAGGCAAAAAGTGACTTGCCCAGGGTCATATAGCTACTAAGTATCTGAGGCTGAATTTGAACTCAAGTCTTCCTGACTCCAGGGCTGGCACTGTATCCACTGTGCCACCTAGCTGCCCATTTTTACTTTTACTTAATGGGTTTTATGACAGTTTGCTGAAGTAATTCACATGTTTGCTAACTTGTTATTTTATAAAGTTAAAATTCATGGAAAATAAAAGGCCAGATTTAAGTAAAACAGCACAACGTCTTTAAGGTTTTCTAAATCTTTTATAGACTAAGGTGCAACTTTTACATTTAATCTTTGGTTCTCTGGTGAGTGATTGTTAGAATTCGAAGTTCTTCCACAAAATCACTATCTGTCTAGCTGTTTCCCAACATTTGTATTTTAACACCCCACAGAATGTATAACTTCATGAAAATTCAATGCTGGCCTTTTCCATGCTATATCAAGACTTTTAAAAATGATTTTTTTTTAAATAAAGTTTTAATCTTTGAGACCCTAGAGTGCTGGGCCTGGAAAAAAAAAAATAAACACAGCTTCCTGAGTTCAAATCTGGCCTCAGACACTTATTGGCTGTCTGACCCTGGGCAAATCACTTACCTCTGTTTGCCTCAGTTCCTTATCTATAAAATAAGCTGGAGAAGGAAATGGCAAACCACTGTAGTATCTTTGCTAAGAAAACCCCAAATGGAGTCATGAAGAGTCAGACACAGCTGAAATGACTAAACAACAAATTTCCATTCTGTTTAACAAGCAGTGATGACAACTTCTAATTTTCAAGGCTGTCCCTCAGAGTTAAACAAGTCCTCAATTGTTTCCCTTTATTTTTCTCAATCTCCATCTTCTAATTTGAAGGGGGGGAAAGGTACAGAAGAGATGATCTCATTTTCTTATGAAGAACACCCCATAGCCAAAAAGGATTGTATTCAAAGAGTTCAGGTTGAGTATAAACCCACTAAATAATAAAGAAAAACACTCTTCCCCTGGGCTGTACTTAAAACAACTGACACATTTATGAGATAATACAGTGCTTTATTTAATTTATAAGCCCACTTACACAAAATGAGAACCTCAAGATGTTAGGAGAAACCTAGAAAGACACATTTCTACGTGGCATAGGCACAGCCATGGATTGATTGTGATGTGTTCCAGGGGAAGGAATGCCCATATCGATATGATCTCTGACCTCTTGACCTTGTACTAGGCTTACTCCTCTCCAGCTTAAATCTATTTTTTTTTAAACTATCAGCATATCATATGTCAAGTACACAGAGCACTGGACTTGGAGCCAGGAAGACTGGGTTTGAATCCTGCCTCAGAATTACTGTGCGACCCTAGATAAGTCACTTAATATCTATATATTTTTCTCTTCTGTAAAGTGAACAAGTTGACTAGACCTTCCAGCTCTAAATCTCAGATCATAGTCAAGCAAAGGGGATAAAAAAAAAAGGGATGCTATAGAAGGAATTCTCTGCCGGTTATAGGTTAGTGTCAGTGGTGAGGACCTTCCAATTCTGTGATTCTGGAATGATGGGTAACTCAGTGCAAATGGCTTTCCCTTCTTAAAACTTGTTATGCCTCTGACCTGACACAGGCCAGTCCTATGGTTCAGGCCCTAGAATGAAGCAAAATGAGAGACAAAAGCACAGAAAAGATACTTTGACAAAGTATTGGTTCAGATGGATATAGTTCCTTTGGTATTAATAAATAGAAGTGCCCCTCAAAGAGTATGTTGACTCCCAAGAAACAATGGATCCTTCATGACTAAAAGCCTTGACTGTTCAATGACTAGATTTTATATTTAGGAGATCAGGAAGTTAAGTCAACTGTACCAGTTTAGTCCCCTGGATTAAGTAAATCTCGACTGTTTAACTTTTAGGGGAATAGCAGCCTAGCTTTCATGGCAGAAACCTTAGTAGATTATGCAAAATTAGCCTAATCTATGTGAAATAGGTGCTGCTTTTACCACATGAGGAAATGAGCTGGAAATCCAACCAACCTTCTCCATCTAGCAGACCCAGACCAGCCATTTACATCCTTTCCAGCCATCTACCCCAGATATCTTGCCATTTGCCCTGCTGCTGATAGCCTCTCCCCAATTGGAACAGCACCTCCATACTGGACAGCCAGAAGAAATTTCCATTCCCTTAAGGAGTTAATACACCAAGTTCCAAACTTCCACCCTGGTGACTGGCAAGCAAATGAGCTGCAAATTCAGCTAGCACACTATAGACCGTGTGTGAGACCCAGACCACCAAACCAAACGGTTCTTCACATCTCATCTAGGCATCCACAATCTTTCTTTCTGCCTCTTCATCTTTCCTCAGTAATCAGATCAACACTACCATACTACCATTCTTCTTTCAAAGTGACAACTGCCTGTGAATTAACTCATCACCTATGATGCCCCTTTCCTGCCACCACTCCAATATACATACTGCTTATTCCTAATAGAATGAAAGCTTGTGGAAGGAAGAGACTTTTCCCTGTTCCTCTCCAACACCTGGCACAATCCGTTGCATACAGCATGTGCTTAAGAAATGTCTGCTGAATTACTTAAAAGTTTCATTTAATGTGTTCCAGTCGGGGAACCTGCTATATCCTGAGGCAGCCCATTCACCTCCTGGACAGGCTGTCTCTTCTTCCAGTGAGCTGAAATTTATCTCCATGCAACTTCTAGCCATCTCACCCAGTTTTGCCTCCTGGGCCCAACCAAATCTCTCTTCCACTTGAAAGCCCTTCCAATTCTTGAAGAAAGTGCTCATTTTGCCCAGTGGTTCCTCTTCTCGAGCTAAGCATCCTATTTCATCCATTAATCTTTATATGAAATGAACTTAAGGTCCTTCACCACCCTGGTCAGTCATTCTCCAGCTTAACAATGTCCTTAAAACCTGGTGCCACAAACCAGACACTTGTCATTTCTGTCTCCACATGTCTTGCATACACCCTGTTCTCTTCGCTCCCAGATTACACCCTAGTTCAGGCCCTCGTCACCTCTAACTTGACTATTGCAATAATTTCCTAATTGGTGTTCCTGCCTCAAGTATCTCCCCTCTCCAACTCATCCTTCACTTAGCTGCCAAAGTGATTGTCCTTAAGTATAAACCTGTCCCACTCCCCTATTCAAAAAATTATGTTCCCTATTAGCTCCAGAATAAAATTTCTTTTTGGTATTTAAAGCCCTTTACAATCTATATCCAAAATGCTTTTCCAGCCTCTTTACTTATTATTCACCTCCATTTGAAATTATGATCCACCCAAACTAGCCTTCTTAGCATTCTCACATTTGATACTCCATTCCCACATCCGTGCCTCTGTACGGACTCCCTCCTCACCTCCATCTCTCAGAATCCCTCAGCTTAAGTGCCATCCACCTTCTCCACAAGGCCTTTCCTGATCACTCCCAATAGTTACTACTGCCTTTCCCCTGAATAGCCTCTCTGTCAGTCTGTCTCTCTTCCCCTCTTCCCCCTCCCCCCTCCCATAATGTAATAATAAATGTTTGTTGATTAACTCCTTGTCACTCTACTACATTTACTCTACTAAGAAAACTATAGTGTGAATGTTTTAAGATAACTTTTAATGTAAAACAGAATGGCCACTAATTGTTGATTAGTTTTCAAACTCAGTTGTTCCCAAAGACAGAACATTGTTTTCTTTTTTAAGTGTTTTATTGACAGCACTTTCAGAAACAAAACAAACAACAAAAACCCATCACTACCCAATCATTCCTTGTCTGGACAAATGAAATAGCCTTCTGATTGGTCTCCCTGTTTCAGGTCTATCCCTGTTTCCATCCAACCTTCACTTAGCTGTCAAGGTGATTTTCCTAAATGTTAGGTCTGGTGATGTCACTTCCCCTCCACTCAATAAAATCCAGAAGTTCCCTATTACCTCCAAGATTAAAAACAAAATCCTTGGTTTGACATTTAAAACTCTTTACACCTTGACCCCTTCCTGCCTTCTTAGGTTTCTTTTCATCCTTTCTTTCTTCCCAAACACTTGATGGCAAGGTACTTTGGCCTATGTGCTGTTTATAGCACACAACAATCCATCTCTGCTCTTGCCTAAGGCTGTCTCCAGTTCTTGAAATGTTCTGTCTTCCTCCGTCTTTTACCTTCCCCGGATTCCTCCAAGACTGGGCCCAAATCCCACCTTCTGGAGGAAGACTTTCCTTGTTGTCCCAGTTACTAGTACCTTCATTTCTAAGATTACCTTTCAATTCTGTAGTGTATATCTTGTGTGTACGTAATTATTTACATGTTGTCTCTTCCATTAAAATGTGAGCTCCTTGGTGTCAGGAAATTTTTTTCTTTGTACCATAATGCCTAGTACATAGTAAAGTAAAACATTAATAAATGTTTTTTTTTTTAACTGACTTGTGAAGTTGATTCGTTTTGCCTTTTCTTTCCAGTTAGAACTTTTAGTCTTTATTTACATTTATCTCTATTGAATTTCATATTTCAGCCCCAAATCCTAGCCTCAAGATCTTTTTTCACACTGACTGTCATACAGTGTTTAACTATGGTTTCCAGCTTCAAGTCATCTGCAAATTTGATAAGCATGACAGCTAAGTGATTGATAACAATGTTAAACAGTGTAGAACTAAAGAACATCTGGAGTAATTCACTGGACATATTGACATTGAATCATTTTATGCTACTCTTTGTATTTATCATCTTCAGTACATTTCACTCCAGTATGATTTCTCTGATGCCTAATAAGGCATCCCCTCCCACTGAAGGCTTTCCCACATTCGTTACATTCAAAATGTTTCTCTTCAGTATGAATACTCTCATGTGCAATAAGATGTTTTCTCTGGTTGAAGCTTTTTTCACATTCATTACATTGAAAAGGTTTTCCTCTGGTATGGGTCCTCTGATGGATAATAAGGTTTGCTCTTCGAGTAAATGATTTCCCACATTCATTACATGCAAAGGGTTTCTCTCCAGTATGAGTTTTCTGATGAGTAATAAGGCTTGCCTTTTGGGTAAATGATTTCCCACATTCATTACATGGAAATAGTTTCTCTCCAGTATGAGTTCTCTGATGGCTGATAAGGCTTGCCCTTTGAGTAAAGGTTTTCTCACATTCATTACATGTAAAGGGTTTCTCGCCAGTATGAGCTCTTTGATGGGTAATAAGGTTTCTCCTCTCACTGAAAGTCTTCCCACATTCATTACATGCAAAGGGTTTCTCTCCAGTATGATTTCTCTGATGGCTAATAAGGCTTGCCCTTTGGGTAAAGGTTTTCTCACATTCATTACACGTAAAAGGTTTCTCTCCAGTATGTGTTCTTTGATGAGTAATAAGGTTTCTCCTCTCACTGAAAGTTTTCCCACATTCATTACATGCAAAGGGTTTCTCTCCAGTATGAATTCTTTGATGTGTAATAAGGTGTCCCCTCCTGAAGAAAGCTTTCCCACATTCATTACATTCAAAGCGCTTGGCTCCAGTATGAGTCCTCTGATGAGTAATAAGGCTTGCCCTTTGGGTAAAGGTTTTCCCACATTCATTACATATAAAGGGTTTCTCTCCAGTATGCATTCTCTGATGGGTAATAAGAGTTCTCCTCTCACTGAAGGTTTTCTCACATTCACTGCATTTAAAGGGTTTCTGTCCAGTATGAATTCTCTGATGTGTAGTAAGGTGTCCACTCTGTCTGAAGCCTTTCCCACATTCATTACATGAAAAAGGTTTCTCACCAGTATGAGTTCTCTGATGTATAATGAGGCTTATTCTTTGTCGGAAGCCTGTTCCACATTCATTACAAACAAAAGGCTTTTCTCCAGTATGAATTCTCTGATGGGTAATAAGATTTCTCCTCTCACTGAACTTTTTCCCACATTCATTACAGGCAAAGGGTTTTTCTCCAGTATGGATTCTCTGATGTGTAATAAGGTGCCCTCTCCTGATGAAGGCTTTTCCACATTCACTACAGACAAAGGGTTTCCTTCCACTATGATTTCTCCTATGTATAATAAGGTGTCTCATTTGGCCGAAGACCTTTCCACATGTACTACACGCAAAAGGTTTGTCTCCAACATGGACACTCTGATGACTCATTAGGCTTCCCCTATGGCTAAAAGTTTTTCCACATGTACTACAAGCAAAGGGTTTCTTTCTAGTATGAGCACTCTGATGACTCATTAGGTTTCCCCTCCGGCTGAAAGCTTTCCCACATTCATTACATTTAAAGAGTTTTTCTTCATTGTGAGTTTTCTGTGGTGTATTAACCTGTCCCTTTTCATTGATGGCTTTCTCACTTTGATTATGTGCAAAAGATTTCTTTCTAATATGAATAACATTATGTTTAATCAAGCCTTTTCTGTCTCTGAAGAATTTCCCATATTTATTACATTTGTAATGTTTCTCTTCATTATGAATTCTCTGATGTCCAATATGATTTGATCTTTTGCCAAATGCTTTTTCACATTCATTGGGTTCATGTAGCCTTCCTCCAGCATGTATTTTATGAAATTTAATTAAGTCTGAGTGGTAATTGAAGGGCTTCTTGCATTTGGTATACTTACAAAGGTCCTTCTGGAAGAAGAATCTATTACTTGTAATTAAATAAGGAAAACCCCTGAAGCATCTTCTAGGTGTCTTGTATTTATGGAGACCTTTCCCCATAGTTCTCCATGGGGGAACAAAATTTGACCCTAGACTAAAACTTTTCTCAAATTTATCATAGTGAGGTACATTCACATTATTAAAAGTTGTTCTGGAAGTGATTGTCATTTTTCTGGACTGTCCCTCCTGGTTGTCCTGTTTTGCTAAATTAACATTACATGCCCCAGGTTCTCTCATCTTGGAATGCCAGGCTACTGAATTCTTTGTCAGTCTTTTCTTGAATGATGCTCCCAGGCAAATGGCCTGCATCAGACTTGAAACTTTGGGTTCAAACCTGGTCTCCTCACTAAAGGAATCTAAAAGAAATGTTTTAAAAAGTAATTAGGCACTGATTGCAGTACTGACTCTTCTTTAGAAGAGTTTAGTTTCCATCTCATGGAAGAAAATGATGCTTAATTTGAACCAATCACACAAAATATTAATAAACATTTAAGTGATTATTATGTGCCAGGTAATGTGCCCGGCACTGGGACCACAAATAAAAAACAAAATTAATCCCTGCCCTCAAGCAGCTTACATTCTAATGGGACTGACATACACACAAATTGATACAGAGAAGATAAATACTGAGTAGCAGATGGAAGGGGAACACAGTAACAGATGGGGCTCTGGGAAAGGCCTCCTGGAGAAGCTGGTACTTGAGCAGAGGCTTAAAGGAAATCAGAGATTTACTGTTTTGGGGAAATGATGCCAAAGACAAATAAGGTGATAATAAAAGAGCACCCAACTGGACATGACTAAATGCATTATATTGCAAGGCACTGAGAACACTTACATAGGTCATTAAAAAGAATACTCAGTAAAAAGCGGAATAATCTGCAATATAAAAGAGTGGAAATCTACAAAAGCAGGAGGAAAAACTACCTCAGAGAATTGCTTATTTAGAAATGTATTAAAATTGAAATAAATGCAGACAAAACTGACATATCTGGAAGATGCTAACTGGGTAAAGTTTAAGATTTATTGGGAATCCCCAAAATTGTGAAGAAAACAATTGTATCCATTTTCCAGAGGGTGGTTGTTGTTTGTCCTTTATTCTCAAGAGAGGACCAGTGACGTATCACAGGTGATATCTTTTCTTTCTTTCTTTTTTTTTTTTTAATTTTTTTTTTTTTAGGCAATTAGGGTTAAGTGACTTGCCAAGGGTCACACAGCTAGTAAGTGTCAAGTGTTTTGGTCTGAGGCCAGATTTGAACTCAGGTCCTCCTGACTTCAAGGCTGATGCTCTATCCACTGCGCCACCTAGCTGCCCCTTAACTTTCAAATGAATAGATTTAAGTAAGTGTATTTGCTTTAAACTCCAAAAATATGGGCAGAAAGGCAGATTAAACATAGAATTTATTGATTAGCAACAGGGGTGAACCCCAAATTCAATTCATATAGACCCATTACTGTTAATCAGCAATAATGTAATCATAAGATGATCTTAAAAGCACCCAAAAAGGGCATGATATATCAAATAAAATAATGTAACTTGGATGAGGTTTTTTTACAAAAATAAGAAATGACAAAACAAAAAAATGACAAAATATTTAGATATGACAAATTGTGAAAAGGTGTTAATGACATCATTATGTAATGAAATAAGGAATCACCATTTTAAAAAACACCATTCTGTTTTAATCAGTGACTTAAAAACATGTATGATAAGCCAAAGTAATTCACAAACCGGCAAGGATATCCATCCATGCACCCAAATGATAGGGAGGATTCAGATCTAAACCACTGTTAAAACCAACAGACTAAACCAGCGTGTTAAACGTAATGAATGTATAATGGACATAAATGTGAACTGTTCATATTTGAGTTCAGAAACTCATTTCTGCAAGTAAAAAACAGGGGAGGTGTAGCTAGATAGTAATTCATCTTAAAAAAGAAAAAATCCAGGGATTTTTTAGTGAGGTCAGCCAGGTGGCATAATGGATAGAGTGCCAGCTGGCATCAGGAAGACTCATCCTCCTGAGTTCAAATCTGGCCTCACACACTAATTAGCTGTGTGACCCTGGGCAAGTCACTTCACTCTATTTGCCTCAATTTCCTCATATGTAAAATGAGATGGAAAAGAAAATGGCAAATCAGTCCAGGATCTTTGCCAAGAAAACCCCAAATGGGGTCACAAAGGGTTGGACGTGACTAATGAACAACCAAATTTTTAGTGACCTGGAAGCTCAAGTAAAGCACTGTCATGGCAGCCAATACATCTAATATTGTCTCACGCTGCCTTAAGTGAAGAAGAAAGTACAGAATGGGAAAAATCAAAGCCCTCTCTTGATCAGACCACATCTATACTACTATGTTCAGTGTCTGATGCTACATTATAAGATGAATGGTCTTGGATTCCAAACAATGTTCAATTAAAGGAATGGGGGATATTTAGCCAGCAGAAGACACCCCTCCCAGCCTCCCCTCACACACTGGACATATAATTTCATCTGTGTGAGAAGATCCCAGTGAGAGTAGCCTAATGCACTAACAAATTAAACACTTTGCCCAGGGCTATACAGCTAGTGTGTGTCAGAGGCTAGACTTGCATCCAATATGTTTGTGTTCTCAGACCAGCTCGCTATTAACTATGTTGTCTTTTGCAGAAGATTCATGGGGGATTTAAAACCTGTTTTCAATTATCTGAGGGGTTGTCATACACAAGGGGTATTAAACTTAGTCTGCTTAAAATCAAAGGACAGAATTAGGAGAAAAGGGTAAAACTGGCAAATAAGCACACAGACTTCCCAATAATTAGAGCTTTCCAAAATGGAATGGAATGCCCCAGGGAAGTACAGGGTTTTTTTTCACCTGGGGTCTTCAAGAACAATCTGGATGGCCATTCGTCAGCTAGGTTATAGACTGTGTTCTTCATCAAGTGTGCGTTGGACAATATGGGCACCAAAGATCCTGCCCAACTCTGAATTTTTATGATTCTCTGATGTCTAAAGTGATGTAAATCTCAATTATAGAGAGTTGGTATATATACACACATACACACACACATATGTATATATATGTGTATATATGTAAAATCTTTTCAAGTAAAGGAATTGTGGAAAAATCTGATTATGTGAAAATGAAAAAACTGGATAAAAATAATTATAAGTATATATGAAAGGTAAAATTTAAAAACTGTAAATCTATGGAGAAAAGACAGATCTGGATGTGATCTGTGGCCTGGAGGATATAGAGATAAAGGTCAAAAGCCCTGACCTCTTCTACAACCAGTCCAACTCTTGGGATTTATATAAAAGAGAGGGAAATGATGATAAGAGGTAGTTGAAACCAGTCACTGAACAAAAGATCTGGCTGAAAAGATGGGCTTCTGGAACATGGGACCACCTAGTAGATGGCAGAGGTGTCTGTGTAAAAGAGCTCACTGACTTAACTATGGCTCTGTAGGGGAAAGTCTTACTATACACCACATCCTTCTATGGATTGTCGACAGAGTTTATACTGTTACTGAAATAGCTGAAACACAATAAAATTAAGACAGAATGATGGCCAGCAATGGAGATCGAAGAGCAGAGACAGAAGCAGACTCAGCAGAAAGAAACCGGATGATATCACCAGAAGAGATTTATAGCACTACATTACTGGAAACATGAGATGCTCCTGGAGGCATGTTTTCTGGCTGAAGACAAATGTTTGCAGCTTGAAAGAACATCAGTACAGGTACCATGGTTCTCTCATACGAACATTCCACAAAAGTGATCCCTAGGCAAATCCATTCTTCCAAGGAAAACTGTGTGTATTTATGGAAGTATTATATCCAAATGTGAGAGAGGGAGGGAATTCTGTTGTAACTAATATTACTGTCATATTTCCTGACATGCCTTTACTGTGAGCTAAGTGTTGCCTGAGGCTAACTAGTAAAAATAAACACACTAGTGGGGGCTTCTGTGCTATAGTTTGGAAAGGATTATGATCTAATAAGTGTGTAGTGTGTGAGGTAGTTTTGTACAGGTCTAAGGGTGGCAGTGGGTGGTTCAGGTGATACATAGCTAAAGAAAATGACAGGTATAGAACACAACTGTGGAGAGGTAAGAATATTCTTATCTATTTGGGAATAAAAGACATTAGAAAATAATGACAAATATTTAATTATATAAAAATATAACTATTTTTAGAATAACCAAGAAAAAAAAGACTGAGGGAAAATGTTTATCATCAATGTATCTTACCAAAAAATGATATACTGACAAGAATGGAGTTTAGTGGAATAGTTTAGTAGAAAGAATACTGACTCTTGAGTGAGAGGAATTGGGTTCCAATCCCACCCCTGACACCAATTGTATGGCCTTGGATAAATCACTTAACTTCCCTGGATCTCAGTTTACTCAACTGTAAAATGAGAAGGTTGCAATAGAGGGTCTCAGAAATCCCTTCCAACTCAAGATCTATTATCCTAGGAATTAAAAGATTTATCCATACAAAAACATTCCTAGCACCATTACTGGGCATAGTAAACAAAACAAAACAAAACGAAAGCAATATACTTGATGTCCAGAAACTGGGGAAGGGGTGATTATAATATATGACTGTAATGGAATATCATTCAGCCAAAGGGTGAAAATGGAGAATCAAAAGACAGCTTGGAAGACATCTAGGTCACGGTGCAGAGAAAGGGAAGATGAGCTGAAAGAGCAGCATATTCACTGCCTGTGGCCATACGGAGAAACAGAAACAGCAACAAACTGATGCTTCACACACAGGCGAGCAGGCAAAAAAAAGGCGACAACAACACGAAAAGATGAATGGCGGGGTGGACGAGACAGGTTTTAATTCAATTCTGGGAGTAGCATTAACAAATACCAAGTAGTTCACAGGCCCAGGGATAGTTATGTACCATCTAGTAGTCTGGCTTTCTACCTTGCACATGCACTTTTCTTATTTTCTGCTCTTTCAATATTTCTAAATATCAATATCTGGCCATGTAAATTAAATTAAAATTTATAATAAAACCCCAAAACTAATGAAAAGCCTGAAAAAAAATCTTATAATGGTATTAAAATAAGGGACATCCATGTGAGCGTGCAGCAGAAACAATGAACAAGGTGAATACAGAGAAGCATGGAAAGACTTCTACGCAATGATGCAAAATGAAGTAAGTGGAACTAGGAAATTAACATACGCAAATGTGAAAATGGAAAGAGAACCTGTACCATAACAGAACATAAACTGAATGATGAAATACTATAATGACCAAGCTTGATCCCAAAAGAGGGATTTGAAAGATACCCTCTGCCCCACTTCCACCATGGGGATGGATTATGTAAGTAACTATCTAAACAAATATATATATATATATATATATATACATATTAATAAATTCTGCATATTTGCTTTTATGTGATTCATAATCATATGCTTTCCACATATATACTAGAGACATATAATCAGACTATTTTGATAGGATGTCTAGTATTACCAAAAAAACTTTTCTCTTCTTCTTTGTACTTTGGGAGGGGTAATACAGTGAGATATAGTGGAAAATGTGGGTAATGTAAAAACTAAAGAAATACAAATTTTTTTAATGATGCTCAAAATGTATATGGAATTGACACAAAGTATAACAGAAATATTGCTTCCATTATGGAGAAGGATTTGAATTGAGCTACTAGAACATTCATAACAGCATTTTTGGTAGTACCAAAGAATGTGAAGCGAAGTTAATGCCCAGTGACTGGGGAGAGAACAGCTAAAAAAAAACCACAGTATACAAGGGGAATGGCATGACACTGCACCACAAAACAATAAAGGTGAAAAATTCAGAGAATCATGGGAAAACACCCGAACTGTTGCAAAGAGAAATAGGCAGAACCAGGAAAACAAAATATTCAATGACTACAACAATTTAAATGAGAAAAATAATAACAAATAAAACCCACACTGGATATTAGATAAATCTAATGCCAAGCTTAGCCCTGAAGCAGAGAGATAAAAATGTCCTAGCCTCCTTTCTTTGCGATGGAGAGGGGCTGCATGTGTGGAGCCCTGAGGGCTCTGTGAGACACACTAATGTGTCCGTTTTCTAGAAATAACCTCCCTTCCCTCAATTTTTATTCTTTGTGACATTAGATGACTTCCACATAAGGAAGAGGTGGAAGACATATTTGAAAATGATGATGTAAAGAATGCAGAATGGCATCTACATTGTTGGCCATGGTTAATGCATGAACGTATTTTGCTAGATGATGGTTGTTATGAAAGAGGGTTTCAGAGGGCATGATCAGAGGTTAATGCCAAAAATAAGTGGGAGGAGGGAGAAAAGTACATCAATAAAGCATTTAAAATAATGCACAGAAAAGAGATTCAAAGGGAGACAAATAAGCACAACACCTTTGGGGTTAAAGTGTTGAATTTATTATATATATTTTTAAAAGGAGACATGATGGAAATAGATTGACAGTTTCATATGCAATCCTGTTAGTCTGTTCTTTGCATATGGAAATGTTCATGTTTGGTAATGTTTATCAAGCTCAGAATAACAAAAAATAAAAATTTAAAAGAAAAAGAAAATGAAGGTGATGTAAAAAATCTTTTTTACATTTAATTAATTCAAAAAGATCTTTAAAAAGATGTGAAGAATTTTTTAAAGGCAACACAAAAAACAATGGCTGTAGGAAAAATTGTATTTACTCTCCCAAAATTGTAAAAAGGCATATGAAAACATCTCTAAGATCTGTCAAATCCATTCAATTCAAAAGAAAGTTGTGAAATATAATGGCAGGGACTCCGTGGAGAAAGAGTCATGATTTTGCCCAAATGCTAAAGCTATAGAACGGCACAATCATTTTGGAAAGCAATACTGTAACACACAGTAAAAGCTGAGGTGCCCCAGAGGGTGCAGGAAGGGGCTGCCTGCAGTGATGCCCCCTGACCCGCTTCGTACTCACTCACCTGGCGAGGTTCCCCTGGGGACATCTTCTGTTGTCCACCGTGCCTCTTGTTTCGCCAACAGGGAGATCACATCCAGTCTGGAAACAGGAATCCCTGCACGCGTGGAAAGCAATGAGAGCCAAGGAGAGCAATCAGGATTTCACTCTACTCATAAAGAAGCAGACTGACTGACCGGGTCGCTCCCTTCCCTACATCCCTGCCTCTCCCTGCCCAGCCCCCCATTCGGGCCTGGATGGGTTGCTTTTCCACCTTTTCTTTTTCACCCACCCAAAGGACTCCATGTTTCCTAGCCTACTGACACCGGCAATTTCATGTTCCCAACAGGTTTCTCATCCCCCAAGCCCCCAGCTGCGGCGGCTGCTCCTCCTCCCCAGGAGGTCAGGCCTGCCACTGATGGTCATGACACACCAGCCCTACCTTGGCCACCTTCGGCTCCTGTTCCAAGAATAGAAAGTTAAACAGCAGCAGCAACAAAAAAGAAGACCTTGATTGCATCCCTTCTTCCTGGTTCTCCCCTCCTCCACTCCCTCCCAAGAACTCTGCTCCAGCCTTTTCTACAGTCTCCTGCCCAGGGTTCTCAGTTGCTGCCCCCAACCATCACCACCTCCAGAAGAAACTACACTTGGAAGACTCCTTGGATGTTATAGGACTTGATGTGAAGATGGCCGAGGAACAGGCATCTTCTTCTGCACCTGGCCTTGCTGTATCTCAGCAGCAGGAACTTAAAAACAAAAACTTATTAATCTCATCCATGGCTAAAGGGCACCAAGCAAATGAGCTGACCAAAGCCCCCACTACTACCACTAGCTTCACCAACAGCAAACCAGGATCAGCCAAGAAACTGGTGATCAGGAACTTTAAAGACAAACCTATGCCGGAAAACTATACAGATGAAATATGGCAGAAACTCAAAGAAGCTGTGGCAGCCATTCAGAACAGCACTTCGATCACATACAATCTAGAAGAACTCTATCAGGCTGTGGAAAGCCTCTGCTCCTATAGGGTCTCTGCAAACTTATACAAACAGCTAAGACAGATTTGTGAAGAGCACATCAGATCCCAAATTCACCAATTCCGAGAGGATTCACTGGACGGTGTTCTGTTCCTAAAGAAGATAGATAAATGCTGGCATAATCACTGCAGACAAATGTCCATGATTAGGAGCATTTTTTTGTTCCTGGATAGAACATATGTTCTTCATAATTCAATGCTGCTTTCTATTTGGGACATGGGTCTAGAATTATTTAGGACCCACATAATTAGTGATCAAAAAGTCCAGAACAAGACTATAGAAGGCATTCTTCTTTTGATTGAGAGGGAAAGGAATGGTGACGCAATTGATAGAAGTTTGCTTCGAAGCCTTCTGAGTATGCTTTCCGACTTGCAGATTTATCAAGATTCTTTTGAACAGAAATTTTTGGAAGAAACCAACCAGCTATACGCAGCAGAGGGTTGGCGTTTAATGCAAGAAAGAGAGGTTTCTCAATACTTTCATCATGTCAACAAACGTCTAGAAGAAGAAGAAGACAGACTGATCACCTATCTAGATCTGAGTACGCAGAAGCCACTAATTGCTACCGTAGAAAAGCAACTTTTAGGTGAGCACTTAACAGCCATCCTTCAGAAAGGCTTAAGTCACCTTCTGGACGAAAATCAGACTCACAATTTGTCTCTACTCTATCAGCTGTTCAGTAGGGTATGCAACGGAATTCCACTTCTCTTGCAGCACTGGACTGAATACATCAAGGCATTTGGCAGCACTATCGTCATTAATCCTGAAAAAGATAAGACCATGGTGCAGGAATTGCTGGATTTTAAAGATAAAATTGACTATATTATCGAAGTCAGCTTCATGAAAAATGAAAGATTTGTCAATGCCGCGAAAGAAGCATTTGAAACCTTCATTAACAAAAGGCCAAATAAGCCTGCTGAACTCACAGCAAAGTACGTGGACTCAAAGCTCCGCGCACATGACAGAGACGCCACAGAGGAAGGACTGGAGAAAATGTTGGACAAGATCATGGCTATATTTCGGTTCATTTATGGGAAAGATGTCTTTGAAGCCTTTTATAAGAAGGGTTTAGTCAAAAGACTGTTGTTTGGAAAGAGTGCATCGGCAGATGCTGAAAAATCAATGCTTTCCAAACTAAAGCATGAATGTGGAGCCGTGTTCACCAGCAAACTGGAAGGAACGTTCAAAGGCACGGAGCTATCCAAAGATATCACAGTTCAGTTCAAACAGTATGTGCAAAACCAACACCTTCCTGTTAGCATTGAACTAACTGTGAATATCCTGACGATGGGTCACTGGCCAACCTACGTGCCTGTGGAGGTTCACTTACCAGCTGAGCTGGTAAGACTCCAGGAACTTTTCAAGACTTTTTACTTAGGTAAACACAGTGGGAGGAAGCTTCAGTGGCAATCAACCCTAGGACACTGTGTACTAAAGGCAGAATTTAAAGAGGGGAAAAAGGAACTCCAGGTCTGTCTTTTCCAAATGCTGGTGTTGCTAACATTTAATGACGGTGAAGAATTCAGTGTAGAAGATATCAAGAAAGCTACAGGAATGGAGGATGGAGAATTGAGGAGAACACTTCAGTCATTAGCCTGTGGCAAAGCTAGAGTTCTGACAAAAATCCCAAAGGGCAAAGATGTGGAAGATGGTGATAAATTTACTTGCAATCATGACTTCAGACACGAGCTCTTCAGGATAAAAATCAATCAAATCCAGATGAAAGAAACAGTAGAGGAACAAGCAAGCACTACAGAAACGATCTTTCAGGACCGACAATACCACATTGATGCTGCAATTGTGAGAATCACGAAGATAAGGAAGGCTCTAGACCACAATCTGCTTATTTCAGAAGCATACAATTAGTGAGGTTCCCAGTTACGCCCAGTGATCTCAAGAAGAGAATAGAATCCTTAATCGACAGGGACTATATGGAAAGAGACAAAGAGAACCCAAACCAGTACAGCTATGTTGCCTAAAGCATCCATCTTTGAGCCCTTGCTAGATCATACACAGTCGCCAGTTAGATAAACTAGCCTATTGTTCCAATCAATGGACTTTTTTCCTACGACTTATGAGTGAATGAATGAAAGCCACTTTTTCAGTGGTTATGTGCCCATGTAAAGAGCATGGTTTACATTAAAGGAGAATGCTGTTGAACCCTTTGCACGTGCAGTTGAGGATGACAAATTCTTAACATTCTTTCATGCTTCACTTGATTTGAGGTCTGTGAAAGGTCCCTGTGGTTGATTGGGAAGTGGAGGGTATAGGGGGCGTGGGGGTGTGCATGGATTCCTTTCTGTCCTATGACTAGGAGGCAAAATGTGAGTTGTGTACAGGAGGCTTTGTCCAGGACACTTAACGCGCGAGCAAACGCGACATACCGTACAGAATCCTAGATGGATGGATCGAGAGAAAAAGCACCCTGAGTTTTGGTTACTCACCTATGCTTTGTGCTTTCCTTTGCAAAGAGAACTAACTATTAACCTCTGCTACATGACGTTGAGTTTCACTGAAAAGATGCTTTTTAAAACAGATCTTACATGGAGAAAGCATCTTTAAGTTTTAGGCGCAGCCACTCCTGGATATCAAACAGGTAACGCTTTCAAGAATCACAATTCTGCGAAACAAGCCTGCATCTTGGCTGTGAATGACGTTGGCACTGCAAGCGCCAGCCAGGCTGGCCTCCTGGCACAGGGAAGGCCTCTTTCTGACCTAAGGTTTCTGAAAGCAGCCCAGAACCCCTTTCCATTTGAAGGCAAACATTTTCTCCCATTCTTATTCTAATTCCTGAAAAGTCCTAAAATAGGGGCAGCTAGGTGGTGCAGTGGATACAGCACCAGCCCTGAAGTTAGGAGGACCTGAGTTCAACTCCGACCTCAGACTAAACGCTTGACACTTATTAGCTGTGTGACCCTGGGCAAGTCACTTAACCCCAACAGCCTAAAAATAAAAAAAAATTTTAATTAAAAAAATTATTGTAAATTATAAATAAATTTTTTAGATAGTTCTTTCTGAGTCAGGTAAATTTTGGGTCACTTTTCCTCCCTCTGTCTCTATTTTTCTCCAATAAAAATTTTTATCTTAAAAAAATTGTTTCTAAGGAGGGGAGCCTTAAAATAATCAAATATTGGCTTTAATATCCCTGCTTTAAAGAATTTTATCATTTGCCATCATTAACCTGTTTAAAGGTTAAAAACAGATACAGGTCCAAATCAGGCTTTCTGATCTTGTCATGTGCCCTTCCCAAATCAAAGATGGAGCTTCGTGGCTTACCAGGCCAGCAAACAAAGCACAACCCAGCAAAACGGAGCTAGGTCTCCAGAGAGGAAAGGGAGGCTTTTCCATCCCTATTCGCCTTGGGTCCTGTGCATCTAGCCTGGTTTTTCTGAAGTTCTTGTAGCTTGGGCACCTTCTCAAGCTCAAGCCAGATCCTCAAGCCAAGCTGTGGTTATGCCAGTCTCAGGGCACTCAGGCCAGCTCTCCAACTGCCACATCTGTGTCAGCATCATGCCACAGATTACTAAAAGAATATCTCTTGCATGCAATTCACAGAAGCCACATTCACTTAAAAAATTACATTTTATTCTATTTACCTGTAGGTTAAGGATTTTTTAAAAATATATGTATACATATATGTATATGTGTGCATATATATAACCTCTGCACATATATATACTATAACCTTTATATGTGTATATAGGTATGTGTGTGTATGTATATGTATACACACATACCCATAAACTTGTCCTTTCACTTTTTCTTCAATTCAGTTTTGGATAGTTAAGGGGAAAAAAAATGACCACTCTTGAATAATGCATTTACAGAAAAGTGATGAACATGTTCTGCTCATGGATTTACATGAAAGTGCCAAAACTCATCACTAAGGAGAAAACAAGACCATAGCAAATGAGGAGCTACAGAGCTTGAGGCAGTTTTCAATTGTATTCTGCTGGTCTTTGTGAATTTTTTTCAGTCCTTTAACTAGCAACATTTTTTGACATCAAACTGAGATGTCACCTGTCCATCCAAAAACACCTGACCGGACGCTTTGTTCAGTGTTATTTTGGGTCAATTTGAGTAGTAAGAGTATAGCAGCATTCCATTTCAAATGGAATAGGCTCTTGTCAAACAACTCTCCATGAGTTGTGTCTGAAGGATGCATGTGGGGAGGGGGTAGAACCAGCCTAAGAAGCCTTTCCAAAGCTTGGCTGATAGAATACAGGAATGTGCTCTCTCACTGCAGAGTTCACACAGGGCTCGTGACTTGTTTTTGCCCTTAAGCACACATGAAATCTTTGCAGTGTTTCCTATCAGGTTCATGGTACATACTAAGGCTTTCCAAAGTTGGCAAATAATGTAAATACCTGTCCTTTCAAAGAGTGAGTCTTTGGCTATTTTGTGGTCTTTATTAAAAAGTTTCATATTGCTTTAAAAAAAAAAAAAAGCAGGCAACTCGGAAAGCACAGAGGCTAGTAGCAAGCATCGGAAGCATCCTCTTGTATTCCACAGGAGCAGAGGTCACAATTCAAGGTCTAATTCCCTGGGCATCTATATGCACTGGTCCAGATACACACACTAGCAGACAAAGCCTAGAAGCTGTCTGTCCAAGTCGTAATCAGAGCAAAGGTCACTGTTCATCTACCTGGCCTTGGTTGTGAATGATGGGGCCAAACTCCTGGATGCTTACAGATCTCTTCGTTAAAAGTGAATATCATACAACTGTGACAGGCTTAGCTCTTCTCAGCAACATAGTGATACAAGACAATTCTAAAAAACTCACGGTGGAAAACGCTGTCCACATCTCCAGAGAAAGAACTGGTGGAGTCTAAATGCTGATCGAAGCGTACTATTTTCATGTTCTTTGTTTTGTTTCTTTTGGGTTTTTTTCCCTTTTGTTCTGTTTCTTTTTTCACAACATGACTAATGCGGAAATATGTTTAACATGTTTGCACATAGATAACCTATATCAGATTGCTTGCTGTCTTGGGGAGGGGGAAGGGAAAGGAGGGAGAAAAATTTGGAACTCAAAATCTTATAAAAAATGAATGTTGACAACTATCTTTAAAAAAAGTGAATATCATACAGAGGGCAATGAATAGGAGATCCCAGTGGGTCTGAACAAGAGCTGATAAATAACCAATGAGAAACTTCAAAGAACAGAAATAAAAGACATCATTAAGGAAACATATAATGGAAACGGAATATGAGGAGGTCATGTGGCAATAGTGAGGGACAATATGTCATCCTGAGCTCTCCACTGGCCCTACAACAATATCAGGAGAAAGAGATGAAGGCCTCAGGCATATGGGGTGGATCATCTGTGGCAAACCAATAGAACAGAGTCACACAAGACGGCTGGTCGTGGATGGATCCTTTTGAGTAGAGATCAAAAATCTAAATTAGGCTAAGAAAGAAAATCAGTTGACTCCCCAACTCCATGCTAAGAGATTGAGACCATTCTGTAACACATTATGATATGTAAACGTAATTGGGCAACAAGAAACAACAAAATGGACAATTTTTGAAGAATAAGTTGATGCAGAGTGAAGTGAACAGAACTAGGATAATTTAGGGCTGAGGGAAAGCAGTGACTTGCTTGAGCTCTCCCCCCAAACTCCTCCAAATACCTATAAAAATGGCTCTAAACAAATTCTAAAGCAGCAGAACCCACAAAAAGACAGAGTGAAACAAATTTCCAGCCCAAGATAACCTGGATGGTTGATCAGAAAGGTGTATCGTGCCAGGCGGGCAGAGGAGCACAGTGCGGTGTGGGCACACAGGCCACAGTGAACCTGGAGCAGGCCTCAGAGGACTGAATCACGGGTAGCTGTGGAGGTTTCCAGACTTCTCAACCCACGAACGCCAAAGACAACTTGGAAGGTCAGTGGGAAAAGTCTGTGACTGCGATGAGAGAGGAGCTAGGTCTCAGCCACAAGTCTTGAGCGCGGCCCGGGGCCGCAGCTGTTTCCTGAGCTTCTGGCCCACAGACTGAGGGGGAATCAAGTGGCTGATCAGAGGGGGATTGCAGGGATCTCTTTGCCAGTGCTGAGGCAGGAATCTCTTGCTTTACCTGTGCATGGATCTGGGTCACAGTTCTAAGGGGTGGTCCTGGGGGGAGGAGGAGCGCTGACGTGGTAGAGCTTGTAGTGGCTGTGGAGAGGAAACACCTCACCCCTTATCATACTACCTTGGAAGAACTGAAAATTTTCAGGTCCCTAGAAGTATCTCTGAAAACAGCTGTACAAACCCCTGAAGCTTGGGACAGTATATTCTCCACATTGGAAGCAGAATTTTACCTTAACAAAGAATTTAAAACTCAAATAATTGGCTGGGATCATGAGTAAGCAGAGCAAAAAGAGTCAGACTATATTATCTTACTTTGGTGACAAAGATGATCAAAACATACAACCAGAAGAAGACAACAAAGTCAAAGCTCCTACATCCAAAGCCTCTTAGAAAAATATGAATCAGTCCCAGGCCTTGGAAAAGCTCAAAAGGGATTTTGAGAGGCAAGTAAGAGAAGTAGAGGAAAAACTGAGAGGGATGCAAGAAAATCATGCAAAACAAGTCAATAGCTTGCTAAAGGAGACCCATAAAAATACTGAAGAAAATAACACCTTAAAAAATAGCCTAACCCAAACGACAAAAGAGATCCAAAAAGCCAATGAGGAGAAGAATGCCCTAAAAAGCAAAATTGGACAAATGGAAAAGGAAGTACAAAAGATTACTGAAGAAAATACTTCCTTAAAAATTAGAATAGAGTAATTGGAAGCTAGTGACTTTATGAGAAATCAAGATACTGTAAAACAAATCCAAAAGAAGGAAAAATTAGAAACAATGTGAAATATCTCATTGGAAAAACAACTGACCTGGAAAATAGATCCAGGAGAGAGAATGTAAAAATTATTGGACTATCTGAAAGCCATGATCAAAAACAGAGCCTAGACATCATCTTTCAAGAAATTATCAAGGAAAACTGCCCTGATATTTTAGAACCAGAAGGCAAAATAGAAATGGAAAGAATCCACTGATCTCCTCCTGAAAGAAATCCCCAAAGGAAAACTCCTAGAATATTGTAGCCAAATTCCAGAGTTCCCAGGTCAAGGAGAAAATATTACAAGCAGCCAGAAAGAATCAATTCAAGTATTGTGGAAACACAATGAGGATAACACAAGATTTAGCTAAGGGACCGCGGGGCATGGAACAGAATATTCCGGAGGGCAAAGGAGATAGGATTGCAACCAAGAATCACCTACCCAGCAAAACTGAGTATAATCCTACAGGGGAAAAAATGGTTATTCAGTGAAATAGAGGACTTTCAAGCATTCTTGATGAAAAGACCAGAGCTGAATAGAAAATTTGATTTTCAAATACAAGACTCAAGTGGAACATGAAGAGATAAACAGGAAAGAGAAAATCATAAGAGACTTAATAAGGTTGAACTGTTTACATTCCTGCATGGAAAAATTATATTTGTAACTCATGAGACCTTTGTCAGTATTAGGGTAGTTGGAAGGAAAAAAATTATATGTATGTATATATAGATATAGATAGATAGATAGAGGGCACAGGGTGAGTTGAAGATGAAGGGATAATATCTAGAGAATAAAATTAAGGGGTGAGAAAGGATTATATTAGGAGAAGGAGAAAGGGAGCGGTAGAACAGGGTAAGTTATCTCACAAAAAAAAAGAAAAGTTTCTTACAGTGGAGGGGAAATGGGGGAAGGTGAGAGGGAATGAGTGAATCTTATTCTCATAGGATTTGACTTAAGGAGGGAAAACATACACACTCAATTGGGTATGGAAACCTGTCTTATCCTACAGGAAAATCGGGGGGAAGGGGACAAGAGGGTAGGGGGATGATAGAAGGGCAGATTGGGAAAGGGGGTAATCAGAAGCAAATACTTCTGAGGAGGGACAGGGTCAAAAGAAAGAACAGAATAAATGGGGGGGTGGGATAAGATTAAGGGAAATAGAATTAGTTTTTCACAGCATGTCTACTATGGAAGTGTTTTGCATAACTGCACATATATAACCTAAAAAAAAAAAAAGAACTAGGCTAATTTATACAATGACAATAAAACTGCTGTGAAGAAAAACAACTCTGAGAGACTTCAGAACTCTGACTGATGCGATGATACAGCATGAATCCAGCAGAATGAAGACAAAAAGCGCCATCCTCACCCTCCAGGCTTAACGTGTCAGACGAGACAGTTCTGGACATGGCCAATGTGGGCATCGGTTTGGCTGGATTATGCACATCTATTATAAAACTTGTTTTGTTTTGACTTTTTAAATTGTTCAATGGGGAGGAAGAGATTAAATATTAGTAAAAATAAATATTTTTGAAAAAAGACCATTCTTTTATTTCAATTGAGATCCAGGTCTTTCAATCAATAGGCATTCATTTAGGCCAACTGATCACTATTATGTGTAATGCACTGTCCTAAGCATGAGGCATGCAAACAAAAAAAAATGCACAAATTGATGCCCATAAAGAACTAATATTCTTTTGAGATAAAGATATATAAGTACAAAGAAAATACAAAGAAAATAAATGACTAGGTTGGCTAAAGGTTTATCAATTTTGTTAGTCTTTTCAAATGATTAGCTTTTAGTTTTAGTTATCATTTGAATTGCCCTTTCAGTTTCCAATTTATTTCTCTTCTAATTTTAAAAATTTCCTCTTTGATATTTATTTTCACTTTATTTGCTGACTTCCTAATTTTCTAAATGCACATTCAATTCATTAATCGTCTCCTTTTCTGTTTCATTAACGTATGTTTTTGGATATATAATTTCCCCCTGAGGATTGCTTTAGCTGTATCCCAAATTTCTGGTATATTGTTTCATCATTATCATTTTCTTTCACATAATTATTCATTGTTTCTATTATATGTTCCTTGCCCTACTCATTATTTAGGATTTCATTAAGTCTCTACTTGAGTCTTTGTCTTTTGTGTATGTTCCCCGAACTGACTACTATTTTTATTACATTATGGTCTATAAGGGATGTATTAACTTGTTTGCCTTTTTACATTTATTTGCAGTATCTCTGTGCCCTTGATACTGAGTCAACTTCTTTGAAATTTCGATGTGGTGCTGAGAATTTAGTGCACACTTTAGTGTCTGTGAAGATTTACCAATTGCTAAGTCCCAGCTGACAGAAATGACTTCGTGTTTAACAAGTGACTGACCTACCTATGTACCAGGAAGTTCCTACAGACTCAGTCAATATCAGTTGTGTCAGCTACATTTAGGCAAGGAATGCAAACCGCTCTACCTGTCAAAATCAGTTTAAGAAACTGCAGTCCAGACCACATGTTGACTGACGGTCCCTAAGGTCCTCTTCCCACTCAGTCCCTGTGAATCCCCCTACGCAACTACGACCTTCAGAGAGAAAGGCAACATTACAGCCAGTACAATAAAAATACAGAAAGACATCATACGTCTTTTGCAGTAACGGGCAGGAGATGTGTCCTTAACCAGACAACAAAGGGTTGGGGCAATTAAGCATGGAGCTGAAAAGCTTCTGCACAAAATTAACGAATGCATTAATGCATTAATTAATGCATGTATCGATGAGGTTGAACGGTAAAGATCTTTGTAACACATCTCATATCCAAGACATATATACAAAACAGACATATATGAGACCAAAAGCCATTCACCAATAGAAACTCGTCAAAAGATATAAACAGTTCTCAAAATTAAGAACTGCAAACTCTTATCGACCATATAATGAGAAAAATGCACATTCAAACAAGCTGGAGGCTTCACCTCAGACCCTGCAAGGTGGCAGATGACAAAACTCGGGAGGGATAAATGCTGGAGGGGCCGCATCAGCAAAGGCAGAAAGGGACAAGAACAATGAACGAGGCTTACTAGGAAGTAAGAAAGACTTCTCTGAACCAGGGCAAGGGGTAGGGGTGGAGGGACAGACCCAAGAAAACAAGACCCTCAATGGCTACAACGGGCGCCTGCCACGGAAGACCAAAGGTCCAGTCACAAAGAGAGGAGAGGGGCTCTGGGGATGATGGGATACCGGGGGACATCTGGCGACATAAAAACCAAACCAATAAAGTTTATTTTTAAAAAGAAAATGAATTCACAGTAATTCTGGGGAGGAGGCAGTTGAGAGGAGTTCCGCAAGAGGCACTGTGGGCGGGCATGCCAGGCAGGCCAGGGAGGACTCCAGAGGCCATGGGGTGACACTGGAGTTTCCTGAACAGGGCCCCATCTTCCCTGCTTGCTAGAGACTTAACCAGGGTTAGCTAAGGCAGGCACGGCCCCTGCCTGCCTCCTGAGGCCTCCAACAGAGAGATGGAGACCATCCACGCAGAACAGGGGCCAGTCAAAGTCAGTGAGAAGAGGGGCAAGGAAGGCTTCCTGGAGGAATCGACTCCAAAACCTTAAGAAGAGTCTGACCAGAGAGCAGGGGGAGCTCAGAGCCTGTGGCCTAAGGGCCAGCACAAGGAGGCTGTGGGATTTCCATCTGAAGAAGGCCAAGACCTTTCACCTGAGAAGGAGGAACAAACACTCTGTCTACGGCCATAAATGACAAGAGTCTCCCCACAATGAAGTTCAGACCCAGCAGGTATGTCAGGTTGCCCACAGCCAGCAGCAAGGACGCCTGCCACGCTCCCCAGAACACAGACACTGAGGCGGGAAGGGTGTGCTCACCTATGGAGACCAGGTTCTGGCACGTCTCCCACATCACGTCCCTGTACAGGGCCCTCTGGGTAGCATCCAGGCAGCTCCACTCCTCTCGGCTGAAGTCCACGGCCACGTCCCTGAAGGTCACTGATGCCTGCATCAGACACATTCCTGCTGGGCCACGATCATCCCTGCAAATATTTCTTTACTACCTACCTACTGTTGCCGTCTGAGAGATTGAGACCCCTCAAAGACCAAAGTACAAGACAGGGTCATCTGGAGTGAATTCACAGACTCAAGCATTCTTGGAATCAAGCTGGCAAAGATTTATTGTTATGCTATACAGTGGGCAAGGATTCTGAAGGAACCTGCGACCTCAGAGGGGTGCAGTTTAAGTTTATATAGGATAAAATACAATAAAACATGTGCCAAATATGCTAACTAGGTGATTCAGGGTGGGATCAGGGAGTGGCTAAGGAGTGGTCACTTCTGAAAGGAACATGCACTTTTTCTATCTACTGGGCAGGCGTTTTACCCAGAGTTCACTAGGAGAAAAGCCCACACGGAGGTGTGGTTTTAGGCCAGCTACATCACTAAGTTAACTAGTGGTCAGGGGTAACTGAGAGTTGTCCAGTCTGCCACCAGTCAATGTCTTGTTTGACAAGATAGATATAGGGAGTATACATATGTCTTAGGTCTAGAATACAGATAATGAGGAGTCCAGGATGTAGATAATAAGGTAGGGCGGTAGTATAGATAGTCCAGTGGGTAAGAATATCTTTATGACCCAGTGCAAAGCCAATTCAAACTATATTCCTTCAGGTGCTGTTTGTAACTGCACCAGGCAGAGAGATAAGGGTCTTGCTGGGGTCCACTCATGAGTAATTGCTAGGCACAGTGTCCTTGGGCTGGGGAGAAAATGCCAGGGATAGTGTTTCTAAGGCTAGGGAGAAACACAGTCATGGAATTGGGGTCCCAGTACCATCGCCCAAGCACTCCATCACCTAAAGTCCGCCTTACTTTGGATTAGACTTTCAGTAACCTACAGATAGCCTTCCCAGATGGCTCAAGCTCCTTCTCACAAATAATCACCCCTAATCACCACCTTATTCCTAAAGTCCCAAACACATGACAGAATCAGCATTCATCTGACTCTTTAGATACACAACTTAACACAGAAACCACATTGCAACTACTTATTTCTACCCTCACATTTATCATCGTCCATGATGATCAATTTATCCTGGACAGACTTATTAGAGACAGCATCCCATAAATGTGTAACAGGCTACGTTATCTCCCCAGTTCCAATGGCAGGGTACCTTCTCTGGAGTATGGAGAGCAGCAGTGTCATTCTGGGCACTCCACCCCTCTCCATGTCATTATACCACTTATTAACTACACTTCCTGAGGCAGCTGGATGGTGGCACTACAGTACACAAAGCACCAGGCCTGGAATCAGGAAGACCCGAGTTCAAATCCAGCCTCTGACACTTACCAGCCGCATGGCCCTGGGCAAGTCACTTTGCCTTGGTTTGCCTCGGTTTACTCAGTCAGGATAATAATAGCACCTACTTCCCAGGGTTGTCACGAGGATCAAATGAGATAACATGGTAAAGCACTGTGCAAACCTTAACACACTCCAAAGCTTGCTAGCGATTATGACCATCTAATGGTCAGGAAGTCTTCCTTCACATCAACCATTTTTTTTTCCCTTTTGCTGTTTCCGCCTTCAGGGAAGCTAATAAATACATCGATTAATTCTTCTTCAAGACGGTCCTTCCAATGCACTGAGAGGACTGGGGTCCCCCAGATCTTTTCTTCTCAAACCTAGATCCCCACACTGAATGACATCCCATGCTGGGGCACCTGCTCTGGCCTGTCAATCTGGTCTGCCCACCTGCAAGCTGCCCACCACACACTAGAACCCCAAGTACTATCCTCCGCTCCTTCTCCTGGATCGTCCTTCTCTTCCTCTGCCTTTCCTAAATGCCCCCTCCCCCATCTCCCCCTACTCTGTCAGGTACTACATTCTATCCCTGGTCTCTGATCACCAGGGGTGTGGCAATGGCTAGAAAGCACTCTGCAAACCTTAAAATGCTATGTAAATGCCAGGTATCATCATCTTCATCACTATTATTATCATGGTAGTGGTAGTGCTTATCATTATCCTCTAGTTTGCTGATGACTTCATTCTCTGAGCTCAAGAGATGTTTTCAGGGCAATACAAGAGTATTGCTGGTAAATGTTAAGAAAAACTACTCAGGATCTCTTGGGGGAAATGTTATAGCACACACCTTTTGGTTTAATTTGCATTATTAACACTTTCTTAAGTATAAACAACCAGCAAAACAATAAATCAAGCCCTGACTTTAGCCATTTCTGAAGTGTAAATACACAAAAAATGCAATGATCAGCGAGGCAGTTAGAGTGCAGTCCAGCATAGCCCTTGCTTAATCTGGGTACATATGCATCCCTCAACAAAATGCAAGGTCTTTGGAAGAAGGGACAGTTTAATTTTTATTTAGGTGTGTCCAGGGTCTGGAACATAGTAAGAACTTAAAAACAAGTTTGTTGAATTGTAGGAAAAAAAAAATCTTGAGTTAGAAAGGACTTTCAGGTCACCTAGTCAAATTTGCTGATCCATTTTTAATGCTTAACTTCTGTCCTTCACTCAATACAATGATCATAACGACAACTGCTTTTGGAATTGTGTACATTAGTTCTAAACCTCCTAATTCCTATGATGGAGACATTCCAGTTTGATGCAGCTGCCTTCTCTAGGCCATTGGTCAGAGCAGCCAGAGGCTTCTGCACCAGAGTGACTGAGCCTGAGGAGCTGAGATGGGACGTGGGCAAATGGAGACCACCGAACATTCGAGGGAGAAATGATCCCTGAGAAGACACGGCCTGAAATGGGGCAGAAAAGAGAACTCACAGCACTCCTGGCCATCGGGCTCCCAGACATCATTCTTTCCTCAGCCTCGATCCTCAGATCCGTGTGAAGAGCTGCTCCTTCACAAAGCTGAGCTGGAGGAGAAAGCAGCCATGAGGGAGACCCAGCAAAGCCCCCAGCCGCACCCTCATCTCCCTCAAACCTTCCACCGGAGATGAACTTTCTTGACCCTCCATCCGCC
This sequence comes from Vombatus ursinus, assembly GCF_900497805.2. NCBI lineage: Eukaryota > Metazoa > Chordata > Mammalia > Diprotodontia > Vombatidae > Vombatus > Vombatus ursinus. The sequence continues at coordinate 1,689,097 of NW_020954586.1, read as the reverse complement.
TGACCTGCCCCTCTTCCTAAGCTGCCAAACCCAGATGAACATGCACCAGAAATTCAAACCAACTTCACCTGAGCCCTCCACATACTTCCCCATCCTCTCATTTGGGGTTGGTGCAGACATGATCTTGAGGAAATGACTGCTGATTGACTAACTGATTGATTGGATGGCTTGCTGGTGACAGTGAATCTGAAGCAGATAAAGGCATGTACAAATTAGCAGAGAGGACAGGAGAAGACATGAGTTGTATTGGCTGCTGTAATTGTCCCCATGGTCCCCTGGGGTGCTGGCCAATCCCCCAACACGTCTGTAATGCTCACCTCTCTGCCCAGGCCTTCAGGCCAAGTCTTCCACAGTAACCCCTCCCTTCCCTGGGCAGGATGGGCAGGAGTCCCTCACTGAACCCCCCCAGCAGTGGCAGGGGCTGCCCTGGGGCTCTGGGGAAAGGGCTCAGGCAGGAGGCTTTTCCTGGGTTAGGGGCCTATGCTCGGGCTACATAACCTGTACCACCTGCACCTTCCAGGAAAGTGGGGCCGGGGGAGGCCACTGTGGCTGGCAGTTCTCAGGGAGATCACGGTAACTAGGAGTCCTGGACTGGGGAGATCTGTGTTCACAGCTGGGCATGGGACTGGGAGCTCCACAGGCCAGAGAAGGGAAAGCCTGGTCACACAGTGTAGTTCAGGGCTGGAGGCAGCCCCAGACCCTGGACACACACAGGGGCTCCTCGGGAGTTTCATTCATTCGATCCGGATTCATCCAGCCAATTAACGTCACTGTGGGACCCCCATGCCTGAAACCAACTTAGGACCCAAGGCTGCTACTGCCATGAGAGGGCACCGTGCCTGCCAGACAGGCACACACAAAGGTGGGGGAGAGGGGATAAGCCCTCCCCCACCACACACACTCCTGAACACCTCACCACACTCATTCACACTCACACTTCTATGGGCACACTGACCTGCACACACACACACACACACACACCCCTGAACCTGCACATTTACACAGAGCGCTAGTACTTCACCCACACCCATTCACACTCACACTTCCACTGGTACACACACACCCCTGAACCTGCACACTTACACACACAGAAGCATAGATGTTTCCCCACATTCATTCATACCCACACTTCTATGGGCACACTGACTTGCACACACACACACACAGACACATACAGAGCCCTGAACTTACACAGTTACACAGTACACTAGCACTTCATGCACACTCACACTTCCACCTGCACACACCCACACGTGAACCGACACACTCACAGAACACTAGCACTTCACCCACACTCATTTGCACTGACACTTACACGTGGATATTGACCTGTACACACACACACACACACACACACACACACACACACACACTCTCAGGCACACGCGCCCACACCAAAGTGCCAACCCCCAAAGCACACGTACCCTAGTTCTCACACCTGGGTACACTCTCAGATACACACACCCACACTCCCGCCCGCTCCACCGACGCGCATGCGCAATGTCTTCCTCACCACTGGCGTTTGGTCCTGGGGAGCGAGGTGGTGTCGGCTTAGACCAGAGGAACGCGCCTGCGCACTGACCTACTCATTCACTGTTCCTCCTCCCCCATCCCAGCTTGGTGTAGCAGGGGTCCGGGAACAGTGGCACTGACAACTGGCGCAGGCGCACTCACTCACTCACCGTTCCTCGCCCCCTCAAGTAGGCGGGAGCTGGAGGAG
>NW_020954586.1:1686864-1687367 GCF_900497805.2 Vombatus ursinus | reverse complement strand
CTCACTCACCGTTCCTCGCCCCCTCAAGTAGGCGGGAGCTGGAGGAGCGGGGGAGGCAAAGAGCTGCGCAGGCGCACTCGCTCACTCACTGTTCCTCGCCCCCTCAGCTTCAAGGGCAGGGATGGGGGGGTGGCAACATTGAACGGAAGCGCAGGCGCACTCGGTCGCTGGCTGTTCCCCGCCCCCTCAGCTGAGAGGAGCTCAGGTCGGGGGCGCACGGTGTCATTCCCCAACCCCTCAGGCTCGTGCTCCCCGAGTGGACAGGGGTTGCGGGGTGGTGAAAGGGGAGGAGGAGGCTGGGACAGGAAGTGTGGACTCAGAGGGAAGTCTAACCAAATGGGCGGGAAACTCCCACCCCGCAACGTGCCCTGTGACTTCCACCTAGATCCAACTGGCGGCGGAGGGCGGGGGGCGGGAGAGAGGTGCCCCGCGGCATTCTGGGAAATGGGATCCCGCGCGGTAACACGTGGGGGCGGTAACACGTGGGGGCGGTAACACGTGGG
>NW_020954586.1:1599767-1686854 GCF_900497805.2 Vombatus ursinus | reverse complement strand
GCGGTAACACGTGGGGGCGGTAACACGTGGGGGCGGTAACACGTGGGCTCATCCTCCCCCGCCCACATCTCCCAGAGGCCTGTGCGCCACCTTTCCCTCCTGAAGCGCTGTCCGTAGCTGAACCTGCTGCCCCTGCCAGAGCGGACCATCGAGGCCACTGAGCCCGACCCCACGTTTTACCAGTGAGGAAACTGAGGCAAGGGCAGGGCCGGTGACTTGGCCAAGGTCCCACAGGCAGTAAGCTGGCGGGTCCAGGATTCGAACCCCGCCTTGTGCTCTGCAGGATTTCCGCGGGAACCCGACTAAAATGGATGCACTGACATCGATGCTGGGGTGCACGGCCTTCCCCCTTGTCCTCCTGCAAAGCCCCCCCTTTTGCAGAGGAGGTCGGGTGCTGGTAAACCAAGATGCCATGTTGGGCAGGGGTGTGGCAGCCAGCCCATCAATGAACAGCGACTGCCCCGTGTGTGGATGCACAGAGAGAGCCGGCCTGCCTTCAGGGGGCTTCCCGTCAGCTCCTCCTGCCATGCTGCCAATGGAAAATAAAAGGCTTCAACCACTCCCTGCTTCCTTTCCTTTCCCTTTCTTTTGGTCTTTTTTCCAGCAGTGTCTTCCAGAGCTTCCCTTTCTCCGCCTGAAGAAAAGAAAAACAGGACCCAGCCACCCAATATGCCCACCCTTGTCCAACACCATACGTCTTCTAGGCCTCCAGGCCCTCCGTCGTCTCAGGAAGTGGGTGGCCGGGTACTCAGGGGTGTTGGGAATCTCGCACCCGAGCCCTTCAGTCTCTCCAAGTTGTGGATATTAATCTTTCCACGGAGCGTTCCACTGGCTTCTTTTTGCTGGACCTCACACAGATCTTTACGGGCTTCTCTTCCATCAACACTTTTATCATTTCTTAAGGTGTAATAATATTCCATTACACTAATATGCCTTCATTTGTTCGTTGCTTCCCCAAATAATGGGTGCTCTCTGCCGCCAATTCTTTGCTATAATAAAAAGAGCTGCTGTAGACATTTTTGGCTATGTGGATTCTTTTCCTCTCTCATCTCTTTGGGGTGCAGGCCTAGTAGCAGTATCCCTGGGTCAAAGGGTATGCACAGTGTGATGTCTTCTGGGCATACAGTTACAAATTTCTTTCCATACTGCTTAGACAAATTTAGAGCTCCACCAAGAGCGCATTCCTGTACCTGTCCACCCACAGCACCCGCATGGATTGTTCTTCCCACTCAGCTCAGCCCATTAGAAATGAAAGCCTGGTGTTCTGAACAAAAGCTCTGACTCAGTCCCATTTATAGAAAGCATCACTGGAATTTTTATTGTACTCTGCTCTTCATGCACCTAATAGATGTGAGTCACAGATCACTTCTGACCAGTCCTAGTTTCTAGGAGACAGAAAATCTGAAACAAAGACAGCTTAAAGAAACAGAGAAAAGCATGTAGTTATGCTCCTTCCATCTACAAGCATCAAGAAAGAGAGTTAAAAGGAATGTTACTGTCCTTTGGCTAATCCCCCCAAAAAACAACCACAGCCAGCAATATCAGCCTATTCCAACCATCCTCATTAGTAGTCTCTGAACAAGTAAAGTTTCAAGTCGCTGTAGCCACATCAAGGCCTCGTGTTAGTCTCCAATCAGACTGCCCATTATGGGGCCTCTGCTCATCTCCATTGCACTCCAAACCAGGGCTCCAGCTGACCTGCATGTGGTCCTCTGCAAACCAAAGCCACTTACGATGCCACCCTTGCCCCAGAGTCCAGGTGCACAAACTCACCCAAAAAACAAACAAACAAACAAAAAAAAAAAACAAAGGTCATATTCAGATCCACAGAACTTGAAACCCCCTTATGCATTTCTCAGAGGCCTCTGGTTACATTTTGCTTTTAAGTCATCTCTACTTCTCAGTATATCCCTTACCTGCCCCCACCCCCCATCCATCCTTTATAACAAAGCATAAAAGAGAGAAAATAAAAACTACCCAACAGAGAACTCTGTCATATTCCAGTGTGCCACAAGTATCATCCTCTGCCTTTCAAAGGAAGGGGTTGGTGTGCTCTCATCTCAACTGTTAGCTACTACAAAAAGTACAGATCTCAATATTTTGATGAATGTGAAATCTTTCTTTTTAGCACTGACATTCTAGTGGCATCTGCCTAGCAGACAGATTTCTAGATCAATAGGTGTAGGCATTTTAGTTACTTTCTTGGCATATTTCCAAATTGCTTATCAGTTTGGCTGGGCTGTTTCACCGCTCGGCCATAGTGTTCAATATACCCAAAGACACCAGTAAAGAAAGGATTAACTATTTGACAAAAACTACTGGAAAAACCGGACAGCAGTATGTCAGCACTGGGTTTGGAGCCATACCCCACACCATACACAAAGGTAACCTCCAAATGGATACATGATTTGAAAATAAATGGTCACATCATAAACAAGTTGAAGGAGCAAGGAAGAAATGATAGTTTAGATCTATGAATAAAGGAAGAGTTTATGACTAAACAAGCAATAAAGAAAGTCACAGAAGATAAATGACCAAAATCTGTTACTCCCATATCAAAGAAAAAATAATGTGAGCGTCCAGAGAGAAATACAAAGGAGCCACAGTCAGAATCACACAAAACCTAGAAGTTTGTGCTAAAAAATGACAGGAGATTTTGAATACAACATTCCAAAAGAGATGTAGGCTTACAACCAAGAATAACTTACCCTGCAAAACTCAGTATAATCCAACAAGGGGAAAATGTATCTGTCACGGAACAGAATACTTTGTTTGTTTTGGTTTTTAAATATTTTTAAATGCTCTAAATTACTATTGATTAGAGAAATACAAATTAAAACAACTCTGAGGTACCACCTCACATTGGCTGATATGGCAGTAAAGGAAAATGACAAATGTTGGATCAGGTGTGGGAAAATTGGAACACCAATGCATTATTGGTGGAGTGTGAACTGATACAATCATTCTGGAGAGCAATTTGAGCTATGCCCAAAGGGCTATAAAACTGTGAATACCCTTTGATACAGCAATACCATTATTAAGTCTGTATCCCAAAGAGATCATAAAAAAGGGGAAAAGGCCCACATGTACAAAAATATTTAGGGGCAGCTAGGTGGTGCAGTGGATATAGTACTGGCCCTAGAGAGTCAGGAGGACCTGAGTTCAAAGCTGGCCTCAGACACATAACACTCACTAGTTGTGTGACTCTGGGCTAGTCACTTAACCCCAATTGCCTCACCAAAAAAAATTATATATATATATATATGTATATATATATATATGTATACACACACACACACACACACACAGAGTACACAGTAACAGCAACATTGTATGATGAAGAACTTTGATAGACTTAGCTCTTTTCAGCAATACAATGATCTAAGACAATTCCAAAAGACTTATGATGGAAAATGCTATCCATATCCAGAAAAAGAATTATGGAGTCTGAATGCAGATCAAAGCGTACGATTTTCTTTTTTTCTTTTGTTTTTTCTTTCTTGTGTTTTTTCCCTTTTGCTCTGATTCTCCTTTCACAACAAGACTAATGTGGAAATACGTTTAATATGATTGTTCACGTATAGCCTATATCAAATTGCTTGTCATCTTGGGGAGGTGGGAGGGGAGGGAGGGAGAAAAAAATTAGAAGTCAAACTCTTATAAAAGTGAATCTTTACATGTAATTGGAAAAAATAAAATACTATTAAGTGGAAAATTTTTTTAAAAATGACATTTTATTTCCCTCTCCAGTTACACATTAAAACAATTTTAAACATTTTTTATAGTTTTGAGTTTCAAATTCTATCCTTTCCTCCCTCCCTCTGCTCTCCCCTCCCTGAGAGAGTAAGTAATCTGATATAGGTTATACATATGCAATCATGTAAAATATTTCCATATTAGTCATTTTGTACAAGAAGACTTGAAAGAGAGAGTGAAACAGAAAGAGAGAGACAGAGTATGCTTCAATCTGTATTCACACAATATCGGTTCTTTCTCTGGAGGTGGATAACCTGTTTCATCATGAATCCTTTGGGATTGTCTTGGATCATTGTTTTGCTGAGAATAGCTAAGCAATTCACAGTTCTTCATCATACCATATTGATGTTACTGAGTACAGTGTTCTGGTACTGCTCACTTTGCTTTGCATCAGTTCATAAGTCATCCAAAGTTTTTCTGAAAGCATACTGCTTGTCATTTTTTATAACACAATAATATTCCATCACAATCACATACCACAACTCATCCAGTCATTTCCCAATTGATGGACCTCCCCTCAATTTCCAATTCTGTGCCACCACAGAAAGAGCTGCTATAAACAGTAGTGTACAAATAGGCCCTTTTCCCTTAAAAAAATATCTTTAGGATACAGACCTACTAGTGGTATTGCTGGATGCCCTTTGGGCATAGCTCAAAATTGCTCTCCAGAATGGTTGGATCAAGAACAGAGTACTTTCAAGTATTTCTGATGAAAAAACTATATCTGAATAGGAACTTTGAAATGTAAACACAAGATGCTAGTAAAACTAGGATTATAAATTCATTTGAGCAATTGGAAAGCACTGTATAATGATGACATACTAACATCCTAATAAAAGGAGAATAAGCAAGTGTCCCTTTGGATGCTTAATGTCTTCAAAGAATAATGAAGAAGTTAAATAACATAAAGAAAGATCCTGGGGGAAAGCCTGATTCTATTCAGAGAACACAGTAATACACTAGGATGGAAAGGAGGGAAAAGAGGGCAGAATTGGCTGTTTCTCATAACTGGGATGTCTGAAAAGAATGTACAAAAATGCGGTGGGAACTAGTGGGCATCATGAACTTCACTCTTAACTGAAATAAAGGATTGAATACAGTTTGGTGTAGAAACACATCAAACTCAGGAGGGAAACAAGTGGGGATGGAGGAAGGTGCTTAAGGAGGATAATACTAGGGAGAGAATAGTCAAAAGTAAAACAAACTTCCTAATCCTGAAGGAATCACTAGAAGAGAGGAAATGAAAAGAAAATTAGAATCTTAGATTGCTTAATTAGATTGTTTAATCTTAGATTGCTTCTTAGACTATGAGCAAATGGCTGAATAAATCGTTTATGAATATAATGGAATATTAGTATATTACACGTATATTAATATATAACAATATATCAACAGACTGTTAATATGCTACAAAACATTACAAGAAATTATTGCAGAGAATTCCAGGTAGTATGAACATCATGACGCAGAATGAAGTGAGCAGAAAGAGAAGAACAATTTATACAAGAACAACATAGTATATTTTAAAAAACCAAAAACCAAAAATGACAACTTGGAAAGACCTAAAAATTCTGATCCAAGCACTGACCAGCATCTCCAGAGGATCTATGATAAAACATGTTACCAACCTCCTGACAGAGAGGTGACTGACACACAGTACAGGGACATGCATTTTTTGACATGGCCACTAAATGGGATTTTTTTTTTGCATGATTATGCTTATTTGTTATAAGGGTTTTCTCTTGTTTCAGTAAATTGTGGGAGGAAAGATAGTTGGGGGAAGGTTAGTAATCATGATGTCAATAAAAAGAGTCATTTTTTTAAAATTGCATGTTCAGAAGGAAGCACAAACAGGACAGTTTTGAAGGTAATTTGTGTTCATTATATAATTTTTTAAAACCCAAGCAGTATGAAGTGGTTTTCACATCCCATTTTTGTGTTCTTTGTATATGGAAATGCTTTCTATGGTGTTTAAGTTCAGAGTTTTTTAAAAATTAAATTTAAAAAAGAAAAAGGAAATTTCTAACCCCTGTGACTTCAGCGTATGGGTGCCTGGATAGCTCAAGTACTAAATCCAGTGATTCTAATACCTAGTATTCACTAGGTATACATGCCTTAGAAAGTGTGATGATAGCTGATGTCCTGCAGCCCTAAAACAGAAACCCAAGATTCCAAGCAGCTGGAGAGTTGAGTTAAAAGCAAATAAAACTAACATAGTTCTCTGCTGGAATCTTTCCTCTGCGTGTATCCTATTCTCCAATTTCTGGGTATTTGTAAACATGGTATTACTTCCCTTACTTGATTAAATTCCTTTGGTCAAAGGGACATCTTTGTCTTTATATTTCAAGTGCTGGGCGTGTACCCTATAAATGAGACTGGTTATAAATCCTTATAGACTTCTCGAAGAGTCAATTAGAATGGCATGTTGTCATGTAGTTAGAGTTAGATTCTTAGGAGGTTAGTGTGCCAAACCTAAGAGGCATGGAAGAAGCAGTGCCAAAAAGGGAGAGGAGAAAGGAAGACATGAATGAAGAGAGCTCTGCAAAGCAGTAGTGGTAGACATAGACAGTAGATGCTGTGAAAGAGCCGCTAAGAAGCCAAATGACAGCCAAAAGCATTGGCAAACAAGACGGTCATCAAAGTGGGGGAGGAGGAACATGAAACACAGGACAGAACAGATGAGCTGTATGGTGACATTGCATAAAGAAAGCTGATGTCATGGACTTTTTCCAATAAAATAAAGACATGAGTCTTGGAGTTGGAAAATGCTCCATCCCATGTACCACATTTTCCTGTCCAAAACCTCAGAAGATAATAGCAAGAAGGAGGAGGCTGACACCTATTTGTACAAAAATACTCATAGAATTATGCATGATAGAAAAAATGGAAGGAACTTATGTCTTCTGTGACTGAGGGAATGGCTGAGCAAACTGTTTTAGCAAAATGATGGATTACTAATAAACCACCTAAAAGAAATTTTACCGCAAAAGAAACATGGGCCCATGAAGTAATGCAGAGGAAAGAACTGAAAGTAAGGACAACACACACCTTGACTATAATTACATGAGAAACTCCATCATTACAATAAATACAAAGAAAAAGAGATCAGAAGATGTCAAGGGAATGAACTGAAAAAAGTAAATCCCATGTTAAACTAAAAAAAGATGACAATTTCATATATATGCTCATTTTTTAAAAGTTTCATATTTAATATTTTTGTCGATTGCTACTCAATTTGAGATGAGGAAAATGAAATTCAGGAAAATTTTTCCTTAACGACTAACATTGCAATGATTTGGTAAAAAATAAAATCCTCCATCAGGCACCAGGCATCATAGCACTGACTAATGCAACTCTACTGCCATCTAATGGTAGCTCTGAATGTGATGGCCCTTTCCATCCCATCTAGCTGTGCATCCAGGGAATCTTCCCATGTGCCTTGCCCAAGCCCTGCCTCTTCCCTCCTGCATGAGCAGCTACTAGAAAGCAGAGCCAGGAACCGTGCCACCAAATCCTCAGGAAAAGAATTAATTCAGTTTTGGAATTTTCTTGCTTGATGAATGCGTACAAATTGTCTGAAACAGACAAAGGAGGGTTGAACACAGAGTTTGGTGTGGAAATACATCAAAGTCAACATAGGAAGCAGGCAGGTGTAAGAGCAGAGGTGGTAAGAAAGAAGAGGGTGGAGATCCTGAATGAAGGATTAAGGAACTGGATGAGAGTGGGGGCCGGGGGTGGAAAGAGCTATACGGGAGGGGTCTTTGGAGAGACGATTTCAGAGAATCCTGGGTAATCTCACTTGATGTAGCGAATCAAGCAGAACTAGAACAATTTATACAACGGTAACATTGTAAAGAAAAACTTTGAAAGATTTAATAACTCATCACTGTAACGACCAACCATCTCTTCAGAGGGCCTAGAAGGAAAACTATTACCCACCTTCTGACAGAGACATAACGAACCCAAGTTGTAGAAAAGGACACATATTTTGTGACAAGGCCACTCTATGGAATTACTTTGCTTTACTATGCTTGTTTTTATAAGTGTTTTTTTTCTCTCTAGGTTTTTAATTGGGTGGAGGATTGTTGGGGGAGAAGGGTTGGAAATAGCAATTCTCCCCAAAAGAAAGGTACTGAAACATCTTTTTAAAATGCACGGAAGTTCAGAAGGAAATAGACAAGTGGGATAGTTTTGAAAATAACACATGGAATTTATTGTGTGTGTGTGCAAACACACATATGCATCTACGTATTTATGTATTTAAAAAGCAAGTGGCAAGGGCAGCTAGGTGGTGTAGTGGATAGAGCACTGGCCCTGGAGTCAGGAGTACCTGAGTTCAAATCCAGCCTCACTCAACAGTTACTAGCTGTGTGACCCTGGGCAAGTCACTTAACCCCAATTGCCTCATCAAATAAAAAATAAATAAAAACCAAGTGGCACGAAAGAGATTCACTTCACATACTTTCTGTCATAGGTATTTAAACTCAGAATACAAAAATAAATTCTGCTGAATGTTTTAGATTATCTAAATCTTATTGGTTCTTATCATTCAACATATTAGCTGTCCTCAGTCAATAAATATTAAGCACCTGCCAAGTGCTAAATCCTGGGGCTACAAATACAAAAGACAGTCCCTGACCTCACGGAGCTTACAATCGAATGGAAGACAACAAACAAAAGGAAGCTGAAAAGCGTTGGTGGAAAGGTGGCAGAAGCACCGTTATGTGAGGATATGATGCAATCCAACAATAGTGTAGATGGTGGGCTGTGGAGGACTGTGCTGAGCCGCTGTCAAAAAGAGGCACTGGGGTTCATGGCCCTGCCTTGCCTCCAGCTGCCAAGGAGGGGAGTGAGCAGGAGGGGCACAGAGGATACTAGTAAGACATGAGGACCAGGCAGATTCCGTCTCGCAGGAGAATGAGGTTTCCCAATGATGCCTTTCCTGGGGAACGATGACATGATGGAGAAGTTCCATAGTGGAGCTGGTGAGATACGGGGAGAAAATTTGTGTTACCTGAAAATTGGACAAGCATCTGCCTGAATCCAAGTCCCTGATAAAAATACGGAAAGTATCGCAGGTCCCTGAAGTGCTCTCCTTTAGGCCTTCCAATTTGATACAAAATCTTTAATGACCATTTTGGGGGGGCTGACCTAACAGTTTTTCAATCTGGCCAGCCGTATTATTCTCTAATCGACAGTATTTTTTCCACAAGAATAACACAAGACTTCATAAAATATTTTGCTAATACCTAGGTGAAGTCTATATACGTTCCCAATCTCTATGAGGTTAAGTATTTTGCTGATCTATTTTGTTCTTATACCATTTATTTCCAAATATATCCCTCCACTCCCTCTAGAAGGCCATCCTTCTTTTAAAAAAACAAAAAGATGGGGGAGAGGGCAACAGTAATTTAGGGAATCTAACGATTATGTCAAGAAAGTCTGATAGTATATGCAACGTTCTATGTCCACAATCCTCCCCTTGTGAGAAGGAAGTGCATTTTCTCATTCTCCAGGATGAATTCACTATAACATATGACATATACATTACAATATGTAATATAACATTTAGTTTTGTTATTTTTTTCACATACATCAGTGTAGCCATCTTATATATATTGTTTTCCAGGTTCTGCCTCCATCACCCTGAACAATGTCCTGTTAAGTCTGTGTTTCTCCCCATTGCTTCTGGTTCTATCCTCAGGGGTCAAATGGAACAAGGCTAATCCTGCCTTCACATGAAAAACCTTTAAATACTTGAAGACAGATTAATTTTTCCCATGAATCTCTTCATCATTAGGTTCCATATGACCAGTTTCCTCAAATGATAAACATCTGGATTCAAAGCTCCACCATTCTGGCTTCCCGCCTTATTAATATTCAAGCTTATTAATATCCTTCTTATATTGTCCAGAAATGACCACAATAATTGCAGAAGCCTGATGAGGGAAGAGTACAGGGTAACTTACTTCCCAATTCCTGAAAGTTATGCTCCTCAATATAGGCCACGATTGCACCTGGGTTTTTTCTGGCTGCCATATTACAATCCAAGGGCAGCAAGGTGGGGCAGGATAGTGTGCTGAGCCTGTAGCCAGGAAGACCTGAGTTCTAATATGGCCTCAATCATTTACTAGCTGTGTAACCCTGGGCAAGCCACTTAACACTATTTACCTCAGTTTCCTCATCTGTAAAATCAGCTGGAGAAGAAAATGGCAAACCATGCCAGTATCTTTGCCAATAAAACCACAAATGGGGTCACATTCAGATACGACCAATTAAACAACAAAATTTACAATCATGGCTCATACCGAGCTTGCAGATCACAAAACTCCCACTTTTTTTTCACAACTGCTGTCTAACCCTCTGTCTTCTAACTTTTGGAATTTTCTTAATACTCTAGCATCCAACTTTTTATTTCCCCACCAAATTTCATCTTATTAGATTTAGCCCAAATGCTCTAATCTCTAATCTTTTGCCTCCTCATTCTGGCATCCAGTGTATTAACGATCCCTCTAAGCCTTGTTTTATGTGCAAATTTGCTGAACATGCCACCTGTGCCCTTTAATGAGACATTGGTAAAAATGTTAACTTCAACAGGGTCAAAAAAGATTCCTTAGTTTTTTTTAGAGGACCGCCTCCCCAAGACATGTAAAACATGCGATCATTAGCAATTATTTGTTTTATTACATTCAAAATATTTCAATCCCTCTAATAAGGTCAGTCTACAGACTTCCTCATGTTCATTACATCAAAAAAGTTAATAGCATGATTTCTTAGATGGGAAATAAGATTTGCTGACAGGTAAATACAATTCAAAAGGTTCCACTCCTGAGTTGGTTAAAGGCTTTCCTACATTAATTACATACAAAGAATCTTCTCTAGTATGGGTTCTCTGGCACTTAATAAGATTTTCAGATATCCCCTTTAGTGATATTTGTCCCAAATCCATTATACTGAGGGTTTCCCACTAATGTACATTCTCTGATGATTTTGATATTTCCCTCTTCACTGAAGCCTTTTCCAAATTCAGAGAAATGCAAAGGGTTTCTCTCCAAGTTCTGTGATTAATACGGTGGTTCCTTCTGCAGAAGGCTTCCACACACTCATTACAAAGGACTTATCTGCACTGAGTTCTCTAATAACTTCTGAGTACTTTATTCACAGACTTTCTTATGTTAACTGTACAGAAAAGGTTTTTCCCCCAGCATCAGTTTGCTGATAAGAAATAAAATTTGTATTATACTTGAAACCTTTCCTACATTCATCATATTCAAAGGATTTCTCTTTAGCATGAGTTCTCTGACGGTTTTTGAGAACTACACTCTCAATGGAAGCTTTCCCACATTCCCTATATGCAAAGGGTTTCTCTCTAGTATGAGTTCTCTGATGGGTAATAAGATTCCCCCTTTGGCTGAAACCCTTCCCACATTCATGACATGCAAAAGGTTTCTCTCCAGTGTGAATTCTCTGATGGTTAATAAGGTGTTCCCTTCTGCTGAAGCCTTTTCCACATTCATTACATTCAAAGGGTTTCTCGCCAGTATGACTTCTCTGGTGAATTTTGAGTAACTCATTTTCACTGAAGGCTTTACCACATTCACTACATGAAAAGAGTTTCTCTCCACTATGGGTTCTCTGATGATTAATAAGATGTCCTCTATGGCGGAAGGCTTTCCCACATTTATTGCATTCAAAGGGTTTCTCTCCAGTATGCATTCTCTGATGGCTTTTTAATACTTCACTTTCACTGAAGGCTTTCCCACATTCATCACATGCAAAGGGTTTCTCCCCAATATAAGTTCTTTGATGGATAATAAGGCTTGACTTATGCCTAAAGGCTTTCCCACATTCACTACATGCAAAAGGCTTCTCCCCAGTATGAATTCTCTGATGGGTTTTGAGTACTTCACTCTGGCTGAAGGTTTTCCCACATTCATTACACACAAAAGGTTTCTCTCCAGTATGAGTTCTCTGGTGGGTAATAACATGTGACTGGTGCCTAAAGGCTTTCCCACATTCATTACATGCAAAAGGCTTCTCTCCAGTATGAGTTCTTTGATGTCTAGTAAGATGTTCCCTCCTGCTGAAAGCTTTCCCACATTCACTACAAGCAAAAGGTTTCTCCCCAGTATGAGTTCTCTGATGAGTAATCAGGTTTGTCCTATTTCGGAAACCTTTCCCACATTCATTACATGCAAAAGGTTTCTCTCCAGTATGTGTTCTCTGATGGGTAATAAGATGTCCCCTCTGGCTAAATGCTTTTCCACATTCGTTACACTCAAAGGGTTTCTCTCCAGTATGAATTCTCTGATGGCTTTTGAGTACTACACTATCACCAAAGGATTTTCCACATTCATTACATGCAAAAGGTTTCTCTCCAGTGTGAGTTCTCTCATGCCTCTTGAGTACTACATTCTCACTGAAGGATTTCCCACATTCATTACATTCAAAGGGTTTCTCCCCAGTATGAGTTCTCTGATGGGTAATAAGGCTGGAATTGTACCTAAATGCTTTCCCACACTCATTACATGCAAAGAGTTTCTCTCCTGTATCAATTTGTTGATGGTTTTTGAGCATTCCACTTTGACTGAAGGCTTTTCCACATTCATTCAAGGGTTTCTTTCTTGTATGAGTTCTCTGATGGGTAAAAAGGTTTGACCAATGCTTAAAGGTTTTCCCACATGCAATACATACAAAAGGTATCTCGGCAGTATGAGTTCCCTTGTGTCTGACAAGGTGATTCCTCCTGCTGAAGGCTTTTCCACATTCATTAAAATCAAAGAGTTTCTTCTCAATGTGAGTTTTCAGGTGGCAAATAAGATTTGCCTTCCAAGTAAAGTCTCTCTTAAAATCATTATATGCAAAGGATTTCTTTCTAATATGAATCCTTTGTTTAGCTGGGCTTTGTCTGGAGCTGAGGGCTTTCTCATATTCATTGTATTTAATATGTGCTAACTTACCTCCAGTATGTATTCCATGAAATTTAACTAGGTCTGAGTGGTAACTGAAGGGCTTTCTGCATGCATTATACTTAGAAAGGTTCTTCCCTATGGAAAGTGTATTATGTGTAATTAGATCAGGATAATTCTGGAAGCTCATTCCATGTGTGTTACATTGATGGAGACATTTTCCCATCGTCTCTCTGCACAGTGAAATCAAGACTGACCTCAGACTAAAATTTCTCCCAAATGTAGAACACTGAGGTAGGATCATTTTATTAAAAGTTGTTCTGGGAGTAACTGTTACTTGTCTTGGTTGTCTCTCCTGCTTGTACTTTTGTTTCTCCATAATGACACCACATTCCCTAGCTTCTTTCATCTTGGAATGCCTGACTACTATCTCGTTTGGCAGCTTTTTCTTGAATGATGCTCTCATGCAAATGCCCTGCATCAGATTTGAGTCCCTGCTTTCAAACCTGTTCACATGAAGGGAATCTGAAAGAAATAACAGACAAAGGTCACTAGTTATTTTTCGTTTTGACAGAGGAAAGGAATCTACTTTAGAATAAATTCTAGTTTCTAATTCTCTACCAAGGAGAATGGTGCTCAAGCTGGACCAAGCAGGAAACCCCCCCCCCACACACATAAAAAAACATAGTTTGAAGAAACTGAAATCAAAGGAGGGAGGAGATAGTAACATGTGCCTAGGTGCCCAGGACTAAATGAATTCTATTTTAGAGAAATGAAAGCACTTTTAGATGTCATTAAAAACAACACAGGGAAAAACAAAATTACTTTCTACAGAACAGAAGAGTGGAAAACCACACAGAAATGAGAAAAACTAGCTCAGAAAATTCTTCAACTAGAAATTTATTTAACTTGGAATCTATACAAATAAAATTGACAGATCTCTGGAGAACCTAAGAATTAATGGGTTCTCCCAAAATTGCTAAAAAAAAAAAAAAAAGAACCAATATAGTTTAGTGATTTCTTTTAATTTCAAAAAAATATTGAAAAAAGATAGATTCAACAGAAAATCTACTGACTACCAAATGGGGTGAATATCAAATTCAAATCACAGAAATACATTATTGTCCATCTGCAATAAAGGGCAAGATGATTTCAAAAGCAGCCAAGAAGAAAGGAATACATAGTAAATTTCAACTTGATTTGTAAAAGGTTTTCTATAAATATAAAATTATAAAAGCTAAAATTTGATATACTGAAAATTAAAAGATTTGTCACAACAAAAATCTGTGATAAGGAAAAACTGAGGTACAAAGTTCAAGTATGATCAATTTATTGGTATGACTAGCAAACACCAATAAACTGGTTCCAAGACCCCTCAGTAGTCAAGGATACACATGACAGTCAGAACAACTCTTCTATAGCATTTACAGACATATTTCACTCCTGATTGGTTGGTGCTGTTTACATCAGCTCCTCACCAGGTGGACCAACATCCCTAACTAACATCCTTTGGAAAGTCCCATTATAGGCAAACATCCTGATTGACTCATCTCTCTCCATGGTCAGCAAGAGCTCACAGATTTGAACCTTTGTGGCTGGACTTCAGTCCACAGGAATAGAGGAGTTAAACTCTTACAAATTTTATTAACAGGCCTTATACAATCAAGTCTGAATTTGATTCATAAATATTGATTTGCTACACCGATTAGATATAATTCTCAATCAATAATCATGTACTATCAATTTTCAAATTTCACAATAGGTAACTGAAGTTACAGGCTTAAGAGAGCTCAAACTCACCTAATGAGGGGGCCACCCAATACATAGTGGATTGATCATTAATTCGTAAACTGACTAAGCCTTATTAAAACAATACAAAACAAAGCAGGGTATCAATTTTCAATTTTCACAGATTAGAGGGTCATTTTCACTGAAATAGGGCCTCATTTTAAAAATTTTTCAATAACTTCAATGAAATAACATTCACAGCCAGTGTAATTTGCAAATAACGCAAAGCATGGAGGGATAGCTAACAAAACAGACGAGTTAGAATCCAAAGAGATTCTAAAAGGGTAAATCAATGGGTTAGAAACTTATAAAAATATAATAGTGATAAGTATAAAGTCCTGTATTTCAATTCAGAAACATCTCAGCAAAGATAAAATATAGGAGGGATGTCTGCATTGCAGTTCATCTGAAAAAGGTCCAGTAATTTTAGCTCAACTTAAGTAAAGTACTTACACACAGCAGCCAATAAAGCTAACATTATCTTAGGTTAAAAGAGAGTCAGAGTACAGAACGCAAAAATTCAATCTTGCCCAGGTCACACACATCTGGAGGACTGTGTTTTATTCTTAGTATAACAGAGTTATTGATAAGCTGAAGAACATCCAAAGACGGGCAACCAGAATGGTGAATGGCTCTGGATGCCCATTCAGAGTTCAGCTGAAGCCACCGGGAATATGACCTAGAGAAAGCTCCCTCTCCCTCTTCCTCCCTCCTCCCATGTAGGGAATTCCCAAGAGAAGTTAAGGATCTTGCCCCAGGCCAATCATTTGAAGGGATCTCACATGGAGGAGGTATCATACTTGACCTGCTGAGTCCCAAAAGACAGAACTGGGAGATTTAAGAAGCAAATTTGGGTTAATGCACTTCCTAATAATTAGAGCTTTCTCAAAGTCAAACAAGCTGCCTTAGGAAGTAGTGGCTTTCCTGTCACTGAAAGTCCTCAAGTACAAGTGGCATGGTCACTTCCCACTTACATTGCAGAAGGTATTCTTATCAGATATGGATTGTACTAGATAGCACTAAGGTTCCATTCAACTCTGAACTTCTGTGATTCTGTGACACCTAAAGAAATAAATCTTTTTCAAAAATGGAAAGGTGATATACTACTATCTTTTCAAGAAAACGAAGTCATCATGGAAACATTGACTATAGAAAAATGAAAAATACATGTGTGAAAGAAGAAAATAATTCAATTCATTAAAAAATTGAAAGCCAATTAAAAATAGTATATCTGCAGAGAGAAAAAACCAAAAACCAGGCTATGTTTTGTTGGGGGTGGGGGTTGGAGGGTGACTAAACAACTTTGAAAGACTTCTTTCAATATTTTGATAAGTATTTCAAAATAATTTATTTCCTTTGTAATCCTATATATTTATGGCATTTAAAAACATCATAGTGGGAATGGGCTTATAGGCTTCACTAGACTACCAAAGGGATCCATGACATCAAAAAATGAGAACCACTGTGGTGAAAAATAAAACCTCAAAGATGTAAGACCTCAGATCAAAGCGATGACCACCACAACTCCAGCAGACTGATGAGGACTACTAACAGAGAAGTGACTGGCTGAGGCACATTTTTTGATGTGGCCAGTGTAGACTGGTTTTGGCTCACCACGCTTATTGATTTGTTTTCTTCTTTGCATTTGGAGCAGGCAAAGGGATCAGTGGTAGTGGTAGCCAAAGAAAAAAGCAATAGGGGTCACTGCAGCATCTAAAAGAAAATGGACAAAAGAGAACAGAAGTCCAAAAGGAGTCAAAGACAAGAAAGATAACTGTAGTTTGTTATGTTTTTAATATATCTTTTAAGAAGCAGCGAGGTGGTGCAGTGGATAAAGCTCTGGGCCTGGAATCAGGAAGACCTGAGTTCCAATCTAACCTTGGACACTTACTAGCAGTGTGACCCTGGCCAAGTCATTTAACCTTTATTTGCCTCAGTTTCCTCATTTGTAAAATGGAGATAATAATAACAACTACCTCCCAGGGTTGTTGTGAGGTTCAAATGTGATAATAATAGGGGGGCAGCTAGGTGGCACAGTGGATAGAGCACCAGCCCTGGAGTCAGAAGGACCTGAGTTCAAATCTGGCCTCAGACGAAACATATGACACTTATTAGCTGTGTGACCCTGGGCAAGTCACTTAACCCCAGTTGCCTAAAAAATAAATAAACAAATAAATAAAATTAAATGAAATGTGATAATAATCATGAGGCACTTAGCACAGTGCCTAGTACATACTAAGCTCTATACAAATGACAGTTATTATTATTGCTGTTGTTATTGTTAAAGCAAATTGTACGAGGGAGAGATTTGTGGTTTCATATACAAACATCTATTTGTGTTCTACTTTGCAGATGGGAATGCTTTCTCTTTTTTTTGGCATTTAAGTGTAGAATAAACCAAATGTATTAAAAAATAGAAAATGAAGGTAAAGTAAAAGGTTCAGAATATACCTTTTCAGACAGGACCAACATGTGTTTTAATTGAGTACAATTATGTGTTAAACAAAAAAAAGGAGATTTTTTGGGGGGGGGTGGGGCAAGAATAGCAGGGGCGGGGTAGGGCATGAGACAGTGATGCCCAAAGAAAGAGTAAAAGAAAAAACTGTGGTAATAAAGAACTAAAAGAATGCAAAGGACACAGAAGGAGGTTCAGGAGACACAAGCAGAAGAATTCTGAAACTAATGTGCTACATTTATTTTATACTTTTTTAAAAAAAGCTGAACATATTGGAGATTTGGAGTTTCATATTCTGTTCTTTACATATGGATGCATTCATGTTTATTGATATTTGTGAAATTCAGAATAAAAAATAAATTTAAAAGAAAAAAATTAAGGTGAGCAAAAACAAGATATGAGTAAAGATTTCAAAAACATTTTGAAAGGAACACAAATTAGCAATAGCCACAAGAAGATTGTTCAAATGCTCCAATAATTACAAAAATTCAAATGAAAACATCTTAAAGATACAGCATAAAATCCCTTGAATTCACAGAATTACAGAATGTGATGCCAGTGGGACTGTGGAAATGTAGGCATGATATTATCCAACTGGTAGAACTACAAAATGGTGCAGTCTTTTTCGGAAAGCAAGAAAGCCATAAATAATAAGAGAAAAACCCACCAGTCATATTGTGGGACTCAGTGACGCCACTACAAGAGTAAGACCACAGTGGCAAAGAATTGGAAATTGAGGGATGTCCATCCATTGGGGAATGGCTGAACACGCTGTGGTATATGAATGGAATGGAATACTATTCTGCTCTAAGAAATGATGAACAGGCTGACTTCAGAAAAACCTGGAAAGACTTGTATGGTCTGACGCTGAGTGAAGTGAGCAGAACCAAGAGAACGTTGTACACAATAACGGCCACGTTGTGCGATGACTAATATTGATAAACTTAACCCTTCCTGGCAATACAAGGATCTAAGACATCTCCAGAGGCCTGTGATGGAAAATGCTATCCACACCCAAGGAAAGAACTATGGAGTTTGAATGCAGATAGAAGCATACTATTTGCTATTTTTTTTTCTTCTGTTGTGTTTTGTTTCCTCCTTCTGGTGGTTCCTCCTATTGGTTCTAATTCTTCCTTACAACATGACTAATGTGAAAATATGTTTAATAGGAATGTATGTGTATAGCCTGTATCAGATTGTGTGCTGTCTTGGAGACAGAGGTGGGGAGAAAGGAGGAGAAAAATTTAAAACTCAAAAGCTTATGGGAGTGATTGTTGGTAATTCAAAATAAATTAATTAAATAAAAAAAAAAGAAAAAAGAGTAAGACCACAGAACAGATCAAGGCAGAAGCTGCTTGCATGACTCACCCGGACAAAGGCCTCTGTGAACTTCTCCCTCGGACCTCCATGGTGTTTCTCTTCCCTCCAACAGGAAGATCACATCCAGCATACAAACAGGAATTCCTAAACAGCGGGAGGTAAATGAGAAACTGACAGGGATAGAAAAGTGTCTGGGAATTCCATTCTCTTCATGGAAAAGCAGGCAGTAAAGAAAGCCCAATGGGTGGGACAAAGGCTTTTGGAGCATATGCTTTTGTGTTGGGTATTCTCAGGGACAAAGATGGGTCACAATACCAGGTCCAAGAACCTGTCCACCTGTACTGTCCACGGAGTAGACAAGCACTACGGCTTGCCATCCAAATGCATGTTATCCTCTATCCACTTGTTTTTCCCTCTGTGAACGCAGAGGCCAAACCATTTAGAGTGCTTGCTGACCTCGTCCAGAGTGCTCTAGACGTTCTAGAGCTTGATGCATTCCACGGGGTTATCCACTGAGGGAGGACCCCGCCACCCGCTATCACAGTGGTGAACACCTGTGGAAATTGCCAAGTTCTTTTTATGATCCCCAAAGTAGACTCATTCTTTTTAATACGAACCAGCATTGTGCTACCAGGTGGAAAGAACTAAACGTGGATATCACATAGAGGGCAACAAAGAGGCTAATTAACAGAAGGTCTGAACAAGCTGTGACACATGGCCAATGACGAAGTCACAGACCAGGAATAAAGCACGTCCCAAGGAAATGCATAAGAAGGGCCAGTCAGGCACTGAGGGCGCTAGGTGACAGACGGACGGCCCAAGTATCTACTCATAACATCAAGGAAAGGGAGGGTGGCCTCCAGCACATTGGGAGGAGACCCACACAGCAAACATATGGGAGGGCGTGGTCAAGCCAGGATGGTGTATGATCTGCATCACTGGAGAGACCTTACAAAGCTTCGACCCAACTTGAGGATGGAACTATGCTCAGAAAGAAAATTAGTTCATGGATCCACTTTTTGCTAAGAAATTAAGACCTTTTCACAGATCTCAGCTGAGATTCAGAGATGCAATCAATTGACAGGTGCTCAATAAGCATCTATTATGCACCAGGCACTAAAACAGGCAATGCTGATATAAAGACAAGAACATGAGAATCGATGCCAATGGAGGAAAACAACATATATGTATGTGAGTAAAAAGAAAATGTTGAAAGAAAAACAAGGTAATTTTGGGACCGAGGCACTGGTAGCAGTGGGGATGAGGACAGGCTTCACTGAGGAGGTCACACAAAGGTATGGAGAGAGACAAGGTGGTATGTACTGTGGGAGGACAGGAAGTAAGCCAAGTACACAGTAGGTGCTTCATAAATGCTTACTGACCAACTGACCAACTGGACCCTAAAGTGGCCGAAGTAGGAACGATATGCAGTAAGCCCAGACAGGATGTTTGGAGTTGGTTGGAAAAGGCTTTAGGTACCACAGAATCCCCAGAGCTCTCTGAGCCACAAGAGTTACGTGGTCTGACCTATGAACTTTAACCCAACTTGAAACTGTCAAAAATGTAATCAAAAAGTTCTTTACTACTTACTATAGACAGAAGAGGGGCAATGAGGCCGTGCAGCGGACAGAGCACCAGGCCTGGAGTCAGGGAGATGTGAGTTCAAACCCAGTCTCAGACACTTACAAGCTGTGTGACCCTGGGCAACTCACTTAACCTGTCTGCCTCATTTCCTCGTCTGTAAAAGGGGGACACACTGGAGAGAGAAATGGCAAGGCACTCCAGTATCTTTGCCAAGAAAACCCCACGCATGGACAAAGTCCATGGGGTCACACAGAGTCAGACTGAACGACTGAACAACACAGACAGAGGATGCGCTGGGAGAGATACCAAGTTCAGCTAAAACACGGTCCCTGTTTGCCTCACAGGCTTTCACTATGGGGAGAGTGAAAACCACACTAAGCAAAGCTGTAGGAAAAGCACTCCCAGGGGAAGAGGGGAGGGAAGACTTGCTGGAGGAAGCAGGGTCATCATTCTCCTGGTAATTCAGCAAGAATCATTGACCTAAGTGTCCATGAAGTAGGGAAGCTACAGCCTGAGAGCCAGCACAAGGGAGCTACGGGATTTTATCTGTACAATTTCACCTGGGTCTTCAGAACAAAACACTACCTGTTGGACCTAAAAGATCTGGGACTCTTCCCACATAACCACCTTATATATTCTTGCACAATAAGCCAACCCTCAGCTGAGCTGCTGAGACCTCTCATGACCTGCATCAAAGAAAGTGCACAGACCCTCGTGGATGGATTCCACGACACAAGGACAGACGCGCTTACCCAGAAAGACCAGGCTCTCATAGGTCTCCCACATCACGTCCCTGTAGAGGGCCCTCTGGGCAGGATCCAGACGCCTCCACTCCTCCCCGGTGAAGTCCACGGCCACGTCCCTGAAGGTCACTGATTCCTGAGTCAAACACATTCCTGCTTAACCAAAGATGATTCTTCCAAATATTTCTTGATTTCTTACGTGCCTCAATTTGTACTAGACTCAGTAGCACATACATAGTTTCCCTGGAGCGCTCAAGTTCATCTTGACAAAAATCTCTCTCCAAGTGGCCCCAAGAGCAGCAACCATTTTGCTCCTAAAGCCCCAAACCAAAGAACAGAACCAACCTCCATTCAATATCAATAGGAATATTGGCAATCATGCTCCAAATACAATTTCTAGCATTATAGCAATCGTTCTCTATTACTAATCAACTTACTCTGTCCAGACTTACGAGGGAAGCAATATCCCAGAAAAGGCTAAGAGTTCTCCCCAGTTCTAAGCACTAACCAGACTGCATGGACTCTAAGGTTACCGTCTCCTTTGTCCTGTGGAGATCTGAAACAAAATTCTGCTTCTCAGGTCATGATAATACTAATTAACTAAAGATAACATACAGAGAACTGCAAAGTTTCAAGGGAGAACTTCTCTCCAGTATTTGAATGGTACTCTGACCTTTGCGATCAGGGCACAAACCATGACCATCACCTTGACCGCCACCTCCCCTCAGAGCCTGATGAGACTTCGCAGGACCCTAAACCCTTGGGCATTGCCTTGGGGATGGCAATGCTTCTATCTCAGTGTCCCCAACCACCATCCTGGGAAGCAGCCCCTGTGGAGATGCAGTCTGGCCACTGTTCCTGCAGGGGCTGGGGCCACAGCAACTGAAGACCCAGAAAAGAGAGGTCTCCGACACTGACAAATGGCTCAAAATCAGAAGCTGATATGATTTCACTAATGGAAATAGCATTAAAGAAGAGGCCCTACCGTTGGCTTTGCTGCCACACCTTAAGAACCACGGGGTCTATCTGACTTCATAGATGTTGTCTCCCCCATGAAAATGGGAGCTCCTTGAAAGCAAGGCCTATCTTATACCTCTGTATCCCCAGCACTAAGCACAGAGGTGAGCACTTAGTAGGTGCTTTGTGTATCCATGATCCAATTATAAAGGTTGTAATCCATCCACGCCTTCTTAGCATACTTGATCATTGTGCCCCACCTCCCAGAAAAACCTCCAGAAGAAGGCCAACCAGGACGCCAGAGGCTTTTCTGGCTCAGACTTCATTCTCCAGCCCATCACATTTCATTGTCTGGTCAGGCTTTTTCTGTTGATGACTTTTTATTATTGTTTTATTTTATTTTTTAGGCAATTGGAATTAAGTGACTTGCCCAGAGTCACACAGCTAGTAAGTGTAAAGTGTTTGGTCTGAGACTGGATTTGAACTCAGGTCCTCCTGACTTCAGGGCTGGTGCTCTATCCACTGCGCCACCTAGCTGCCCTGTTGATGGCTTTTTGTGCTGCTTCTGGCATGTAATTTTTGACTGGCAACAGACTGCAACCTATTGACACCCAATACATGACCTTTGATGCCCTTCAGTTGGACCCAAATAGGAATTCTTCAGAGTTAGTGCTATTCTTTGCTTTACTACCAGAAAAACAAGGGAAATGCTTTTGTTTCAAGCAAAATCCTGTGTCATTCACAGAACTACACAACTTCCCAATTCAGCCCACTCACTTCCACCGGGTGTTTTGGGTCCAGTTCTGAACAAATTATATGAGCTTACAGACCAACTCTATGACCAGTCCATACAACTGGCTATCATAGTCTGGGTAATAAGCCTTCTTCCTCACCTTGGTTTTTCCTTTGATGATGGCTAGGCTAAACTCTACTGAGGGTTACAGATCTCTTTCAGAAGGTTCTTTAATGTCTACCATCTGAAGGAAACTCTATCGATGATAGACTCACAAAAAAAAAAGTATTTGGAAAACCTCCTACAGATAAGCCTTTTTATGATGAGCCTGGGCAGAAGAATTTCCATGACAGTAGCAAACACAGTCTCTTTCTTTGCAGCTTTGCTTGATAAAAATAATCAGGAGCATCACACCTATCAGATTGGCCAACATTACAAAACAGGAAAATTATAAATGCTGGAGAAGATGTGGGAAAATTGGAACACTAATGCCTTGTCGGTGGAGTTGTGAACTGATCCAACCATTCTGGAAAGCAGTATGGAACTAAAGGGCTATAAAAATGTGCATACCTTTTGACCCAGCAATAGCACTTCTAGGTCCGTATTCTAAAGAGATCATACAAATGGGAAAGGGACCCACGTGTACAAAAATATTCATAGCAGCTCTTTTCGTGGTGGCCAAGAATTGGAAATTGACGGGATGCCCATCCATTGGGGAATGGCTGAACAAGTTGTGGTATATGAATGGAATGGAATACCATTCTAAGAAATGATGAGTAGGCTGACTTCAGAAAAACCTGGAAAGACTTGTATGGTCTGATGCTGAGTGAAGTGACCAGAACCAGGAGAACATTGTACACAGTAACAGCCACATCGTGCGATGACTGACTTTAATTGACTTAGCCCTTCTCAGCAATACAAGGATCAAAGACAATTCCAAAACACTCATGATGGAAAATGCTGTCCATATCCAGAAAAAGAATTATGAAGTCTGAATGCAGACTGAAGCAGACTATTTGCTCTCTCTTTTTTTGTTTTGTTTCTTCTTTCTCGTGGTTCCTCTCATTCATTCTAATTCTTCTTTACAACATGATTAATATGAAAATATGTTTAGTAAGAATGTATATGTAGAGCCTATATCAGATTGTGCGCCATCTTGGGGAGGGATGAGGGAAGGGAGGCAGAGAAAATTTAAAACTCAAAATCTTATGGAAGTGAATGCTGAAAACTAAAAATAAATTACGTAAAAAAAACAATCAGGAGCTCATCCAAAAAATTATTTTTGTTGTCATATCAACCAAGTAATCTTCTATAACCTTAGCACTTTCCTGGTTATCAATGACATTGCCAAAAAGCTGGGCAGCAAATTGAGCAGAATATTCCAGACCTGCATCACTCAAAGCCTGGAACATAGTGACAACTTAATTATGTTGAAATGAAAGGGGAAAAAAATCTTGAGTCAACTAGTTCAATTTTTGGACTCACATTTAAATGCTAAAGTTCCATCATTCACATGACTACAATCATAAAAACAACTGGTTTTCAAATTATATACATTTGTTCTAAAATTTGCTGCTTCATATTATGAAGACATTCCAGTTCTATGGATTTACCTTCTCTATGCCATAGATCAAGATAGCCAGAAGATTCTGGAGAACGACTGAGGCTCAGGTGCCTGGATGAGACTTGGGTGAACTGGGAACACCGAAGATTATGGAAAGAAAAGTTCCACTGAGAAACTATATGGCACAACATGGGACACAGGAAAAGAGAGTAAAATCAAACTCACCCGAATCCTCACTGTCAGGAACCCAGAATTCATTCCCTCCTCATGTTGTGTAGGCTGAGCTGGACAAGAAGAAAGAAGTCATGTGGGAGATGAACCTTACCTTACAGCTCCTAATCAAAGCTTTCACTAGACTCCCTTACCCCCAACCCCTCTCCATTGCCAGTCCCATACTCTGGATCAGAGGCGTCACACACAAAGGCCTCACGTAGCCCACAACACAGCCCAGTGGAGCCCAAGTCAAATTAAAATTGGGAAAGACTTAAAAGAAACTGATGAACAAATAAACATATAAACCTTTTCCTCACAGCTGTCCCCTGAGGCAGCTACTTCCCTGTCTCCCACACTGGGTAGGCGGCTCTTCCCCAACACTTCTGAGATGCTCACCTCCTGTCTCCTCTGGCCCCGGAGCCCACTCCGCCATGGTCAATGGTCCTGGCTGGGCTCTCTGTGCTCAGCCTTCACTCTAAGGCCTCCTCGCCCAGAGGCACTGCCCTATCGGCGGTGCTAGGAGCTGCTCCTTCACCTCAGGTGCTGCCCTCGAGCCGGAGGGAAGATCTCAGGGCAGGAGTCACCTCCTGGGGGGGTCTGCTTTTCCAGGACATGGGAAGTGTCCTTTACACCCTTTACCTTCTTCTGGGAGAGCTGAGGCCTAGAAGCAGAAAAGCAAGATCACTTTAAATGGGCCCTTCACTCTGGGGCTCAGATCCCCATCTCCAGCTGGACGCTGTACCTCTGGGCCAGAGGACTCTACCGGACACTAGTCAAGCCAGAAAAAAGAATGGAGACAGCAGGAGGGAGCAAGGAGTCACAATCACACAGGGTTCTCTGAGCCATCCACAGGCCCTGACACGCAGACTGTGTGCAATACTTCATTATAGGAGAAACCTTTACTGCGTCACATTGATGGAGAAATATGATCTAAGGCAGGGGTCAACAATCAAGTGATGATGAATTACTAAGGCCACAGCAAAGAGTGAGGAGCGGTGTGCACTGGGGTGTGGGGTTGCCCTTTCCCCAAATGTGTCCAACTTCTAAACTTACACAAAGACCCTCAAAGCATGCCACGCTCCCAACACACCATGCCTGCCATGCGTACACATTCATCTCCTTAATGTAAATGGAGGTCACATACACAGACACACGAATGTCCACAAACACATAACCCACATATTGTAATTCAGTGCCTTCTGAGATAATCACGGATCTTGGACACAAAAATACATGAGGAATGAATTTCATTCAATCGAGAAATATAATATTTAAAAAGCACCTTGCAGCTAACACTGTAGGAGAAACAAGGAAGGCCTTATGACCTAGCACAGAGGTGAGTAAATACCAGAACACTGGCCAATTGGTGATCACTTTTTTGGATGTGGCAATGCATCCTCCCATTCAGAGAAACCTAGACAGAGACACACAGACTTATAAAGCACATTGCATGAGGATGAGGGAAATGATTAATTTAGACCCAAACTTATCTCCAATCAGTACTAGTCAGCTTGGTGTGATTCCATAGGGGTAGTGATCATTAGCAATTATTAGTATTATATTTATCCACTAATATACACTTAGTCAACTAACATTAGTATAGGATTACATATATTAATGTGATTTATATACTTTAGATACAGGAATAATTAGATACGGTTAGATAGATTGTTTCTTATATTAGGTCCCAAACTTTGACTATGAGCCAGTAAGTTCACTGTTAATTAACCTGTTATAAATAAAGCTCACAGGTTGTTATAAAGTTCACTTGCCTAACCACAAGTATGCTAACTAGAGGACTCCCACACTTTTGGGGATTGAGTACATGACTCTGCCCTGCATGGGCTAGATGTCTTTGTTGAGGTTTAGGGGTGCTGGGACCCCAAAATCACAACACACGGATCCTGCCCGAAAGAATTCGACCCAAGCCTTCTTTCAGCCAAAGACAAGGTTTAATAGAACATCTGTCATATTTGCCAGACTCTTAAGGCATCTAAGCATTTGTATCGCTAATACAAACGGGTCAGATCTTAAGAATCTGAGCAGTGGCTAGAATTTAAGAATCTGAGCATTTTAATGAAGACAAGATGGACCTTATACATAAAAGACTGTGGGAGGGATCTAGGAGTAGTCAACTAGTTTGGGGTGACTGGAGGAGGGGGTCTAAGGAGGATCTGGATGGGAGTGGCCAGTAAGGTGGGGTGAACAGAACACCAGGGACCAGAACCATGCCAGGGGTGGCCAAGGGAGAATGGAGTCTAGATAGGATTAAGGGTGAAAAGTGGCCAGAGGCAATGGGGAGGTAAGGGAATTGGGAGATTGGGTGTAGCCACAACGAAAAATCAATTGAGTGGATTACAGCCTCAGGCAAAAGCCAGGGATTTGGGAAAGTCCAAAGATTTTCCTTTTTGGGGTCCAGATCCCAAAGACATGGTCTTTTCCTTTTAGGGGTTCAGATCCCATCCTTATCATCTCGATATGATATGGAAAGTCCTCCAACTTATTTTTGTGTCTCCAGACCACCCTCTCTTGTCCAACATGAGGGAGGACCCATATGATGACCACTTAGTCACATCGGAGATAACCCGGGCCTGTGACCACCCATGCTGATGCATGATTTCTGGCCTGTGTGGAGTCAACATCAAGGTCTATCATCCAATGAAACTCTATTTCACTTGGCCCCTTCTGTGTCTCTGGCTATCAAACACTATACAACTAAGGGCCTGAAGTAAGGGGGCATCTCAGATCGTGAGGAAGATCTGCGGTCCACCTCATTAGAGAGGGCCATGGATCTTTAATAAAGCACTACTGGCTCGGAGCTCCGCCTCAGTGGTTTTTCTTTTAGATTGGCCAATTTTGGACCCCACAAGGATGTGCACTTAGGACAGCTTTTTTTAAGGCAAACATTTACTGAATTCACAGCCATGAAGGACCCAATTTTTAGTTATCAGACTAAAGAAAGCAAAATTTAACTAGCCTTGATTTCTTAATCAAATTACTACCTCTAAATAATACCCTCTACATCTTACTTTTTTGGCTAAAAAATATCTTTGCAAAGGAACTCTCCTACTCAAGCGGAGTTCAGGAGCCAGCGGCCGGTGGGACGTCCGCTCCCTGGCCCGCTCCCCTCTGCTGCCGCCACTCTGACCATCGCCGCCTGGGCCGCCCCCTGGACTCTGGCCGCGGTCAGCCCGGCCTGCCCCTGCCAGACCCCAGGGATGCAGGCCAGAGCCCCTTCTTCCTCTGCGCTCCCCGTTGGGGTGGAAGTTCCTGGAAGGCAGGGGGCGCAGAGCCGGCGCTAAAACGCCGGCACGGACAATGGCCTGTCCAGCTCCATGGGGCCTGATGGGGAGGGGGCGCGTCCTTGGGGCCCCAAAGCCTTCCTGCCCCCCCATTAGAAGGTGGGTTTTTGCCTCTTTGGACCCTCAGTCCTCAGCACGGACGCTGGTATACAGTAAGTGCTTAATAAATGCTTGCTGCCTGGCTGCCTGGATAGGGGGCTGGGGCCTGGGGAAGGCAGGCGGGAGAAGATGGAATGGGGGGTCGGGTTCATGTGGGGGTGAAGCTGGTGTGGCAGAGAACGAGGGGGAATTCCGAGGGCTTGGGGAGAGGAGAGAGCTCACTGTGGAAGGACAACGACCACCGGAGGGGGGGGGAGCACGTGGCAATTCACTCACTTTATATGAGACTGTCCAACGCGTGCAGTCACGTGGGGATCCTACACACAGGCGCTCACAGGCAGAGAGAGGGAGGAAAGGTGGATCCGCGCGTGCGCATTGACTCCCTATCCTCACTCCCTAGGCGGCCACAGAGGTGGATGGGCTGGGGGAGACCACGCCCCCGCCCCCCCCCCCCCCCCGCAGTGAGCCGCGCGTGCGCACAGCCTCGGGTGGACACGTTGGGCCCTCAATGCAGGAATAGGGGAAGGGGAGAGCAGAGCCGGGTCGCGCGCGCGCACTTCCTCCCGGCTTACTCACCTCTCAGCTCGAGCGCCCACTTCAGGGGCAGAGGGGGACGGAGCGGGCGCTGTGGCGAGACAAGGCGGAGGTAAAGTCTCACTCCAGAGACTGCGGCCTCACACCACGCAGTCCAGAATAATCATTCCCACAATGCATCACGCTCTGCGGTATTGCGCAAAGGCTAGAAGACCAAGCGAGCCAAAACGCAGCATGGACTAGGGGTGCATTCTGGGAAATGTAGTCCGGAAGCAAGAGGGCTCGGCGCACTCCGGGCCCCAGACTCCATTCCCCAGAAGGTATTGCGGCCTTCCTTTCCAAAGCTTGAGTCTGCGCACCTGGGCTGGCCTGCACCCACTGACACTTTCATTTATGTCCGTGGAGAAGAATCGTTTTGGCCCGACTTTATTTTAAAAGAAACGAAAAGATTTCTGGTCACCTCCCCTATGTAGGCTTCAATTTCCTAATGCGTAAAATGACCCCAATCAACCTTTCTGGGTCTATGGCCCTGTGACCCAGGATCTTCCTGTGTGCCCAGAGTATGACCAAGGCTGAGGACTGGGCACCCCTGTCTCCCTTTTTGGGGAAACTAGGCCTCTTTTGATGCAAACATTAGGACCCCCAGATCTTCTTCACAAAGACTCGTTGTCTAGACTAGTAGTGTCAAACTCAAATATCAGGAGCCACTGAGTTAGTTTAAAAATGCAATGTTGTCTAGTTTTAGTATGTTTTCATTTATTTTGCTAAGTGTCTCCCCATTACATTTTAATCTGGTTCGCTTGTTTGACACCTGTGCCATAGAGGATCACTCAGATTGATGAGGATGGGATCTAGGAAAAACCCTGGACTTTGCCACACGGCCAAATCTCTGGAGTTTGCCTGAGGCTATAATCTCACCAACTGGCCTTTCTTTGTGGCTACACCCAATCCCAACTCCAGGTCTCGTTCCCACTGTACGCTCCACCTCTCATGACCTGCTCCTACATTCTTCCCAGTAGTATCTTCCACAAGGTTCCCTGAGTGGGACACTCAGGTTTTGGTTTTGCTAATATGGAGGATGCAGAAGAGCCTACAAATGAACTGCAACCCACAACTCTAATACAAGCACAAGCAGGAAAACAACATGACCAAGGAGAGAATGACCACACTTGTTACCATTTTCCTCCATCACATACCTAGGGAGGCAAAGGGAGGGTCGATGGCATGCAGTGATTAGGAAGAACTGGATTTTGAAAGTGAATTTATTACAGGCTAGCTGAATTTCTGAAATAAATTCAGAGACAAAGAATTGCCCATGGTTTGGGCAATTTTATGACACGTTTCGGGTGTCAACTGGGGTGAAGCCCACCCCTTAAATATGGAGGAGTCCAAGTTGAGTTGATGGCAGAAAGGTTTGATTAGAAGGAAAATCAGAAACTAGTGTTGAGGCAACCAGCTACTAGAGCCCTAACTAACCTAGGAGAAGTAGGGGCAATTTATGCTTGAAAACCACAAAATTGAGGTTCAGGGAGGGGTTAGGGTAAAGAATTGACAGTTTTTCCCAGGAACAGGTGGGTCACAGAAGCAAGATGTTTTGCTTTGCAGGAATAATGGACTGCCAGGCTGGTTTAAGCTGGTTAGAGATGCACAGCTCAGCAAGGTCAGCCAGCTTCTGGGATTAAGCGAGACTTTAGCTCATTGCAAGCTCCTGATTGGCTCCCTTCAGCAAACAGGCTTACTCTATGAACAGGGCACCCGCTTGGGAAGGTAACTCATAGAAAACAGACATACTAATCTTAGGGGTACTCTCACAGGGGTGATACAGAATAGAATCAGTTACAAAATAGAATCAGAATCATTTACTTTTCTCGATTTCTCCCTTTTTGTTAATGAGAGACCAATTGTGACTGGTCAATGCAAGAACAAGAAGAATGATTAACCATACTACAAGCCATAGTAAGAGTATCTAAATTTGTGGACTAATTTAGAAGGAAAATTCACATGACACCAAGATAACTGAGAGAACTCAGCATACAAATATAGTAAAAAAAAAAAAAAAAAAGCCAAAGTCACACGATAATGACGACCAACATTAACTAACATTAAGTCCTTTTGTATTTTAGTAACCCATTCCTAATGGTCATTTAGTCAACAAATTTCATGTTGGATCTCAGATATTCCATGTAGTTGTCTGGTCTCTGGAACATCTTCTCTTAGACATCCTGGGATAGTCTCATCTTTAATAGATTTGCTTCTCTGGTTCCAAGTTGCTTATAAAAACTCCTTAGGTGATCCTGCTAAAATCTTTTACAAAACAGATCTCTATGCAGCCTCTCAGATTTTCTCTCTCCAATACCTAGTTCATGTGGTGAAAACTAGCTCGAACCTTGTGGTTCTGATCTTATTAACAATAGGGTTATAAAAGAAACATCAAATTAGTTCACTTGAAACTTCAGAAAATTTAAGTTTTACATACCCCATAAGAATCATTTGCATTTGATGTACAGGATTATCTGATCTTGTTGCTTTCTCAAAATTTTCCACTCCAACCAATTCCAATTTCCCTTAGGAGGATCAGATGCTATTGACAATCTAACCTTACATATGAAAACATAGGATCAACACTCTTGGTAGGTAGAATCTTAGAATCTTTCCCACCCCTAGGGTTCAATGGTTACACAAATGAATTTTCTTACAAGAGGCTGACTTTACTCCAGTTGTAACAAAAGACCTGGGAAGGGTTGTGTAGATACACCAAGTAATTAATTCCCAATCGTATACAGAGAACAGTGTGTATCAAATGAGTTGCCTATGGTAAAACCTGTTCAGTTGTTAACCATATTCAAATGGAATAGATATCACATAAATATTACTCTCCACTAAGATGACTAATTGTAATGAAATTCTATTCTTTAAAATAAAAAAAGAAGAGTTTCTACTTTTAACCTCAAAAAGTAATAGATTAATGTCTTTCTTTCATAGACTTTTAAAAAGAAACCTTTGTCTAATGATCTGCATAGCATTATAAAAGAATAAGATACTTCAGGGACTTAATAGTATACATGACTACATAACGATTAGACATATGACAAGCCCAAATGCTAATTTGTTTGGTTGTTTGGGACACGGCATGACTGTAAACTCAGATTGAAAACTCAAATATGTATAGTGGTTATATCTTCCACTGACCACTTGTTCTGATTATAGAAATTGGTTATAAAATGAAAAAAAAGACACATAAGTATAACAATATCAAAATTGGTCCTTTAGGCCTAAACCTCAGGGCATAGAATGAGTCAGTACTTACACCAGGATGAAGCATCCTCAGCTCTGTTTTATTTCAGGTAAGAGTCACAGCTGACAACTCATCTTGCAGTAGCAATTTCTCCTCATAGCCAGATTCAGGATAACCAGGTGGGAAAAATTCCTGTTCA
This sequence comes from Vombatus ursinus, assembly GCF_900497805.2. Lineage (NCBI taxonomy): Eukaryota > Metazoa > Chordata > Mammalia > Diprotodontia > Vombatidae > Vombatus > Vombatus ursinus. The sequence continues at coordinate 1,655,463 of NW_020954586.1, read as the reverse complement.
AAAGGAACACAGTATGGAAACTGAGTCAAGATAATCCTACCTTTGGCCATTCAAAGGCCAACCCCTCAATCTTTTCCCCAGATATAGACATTCTACCTGCAATTCAGAACCACACTTCCTCTAAGTAGCTTCTGGCATTTCCCTTGATGATGGATTACTGACTTAATGATCCATCAGACAATGTATTATGCAACTAATCTATTCCACTGATCCACCACTCCATTTCTTAGACAGTATTAGATTGTTTTGATGATTGCCACTTTATAAAATAGTTTGAGATCTGGTGTGACCAGGCCACCTTCACAGTTTTTTTTTTCATTTATTCCCTTGATATTCTTGACCATTTTTTCTTCTAGATGAAATTTATTATTTTTTCTAATTCTATAAAATAATTTTTGGTAGTTTGATTGGTGTGGCACTGAATAAGTAGATTAATTTAGATAGAATTGTCATTTTTTATTATATTGGCTCTGCCTACTCATGAGCAATTAATATTTTTCCAATTGTTTAGATCTGTTTTTTTGATGAAAAGTATCTTGTAATTGTGTTCATATAGTTCCTGGGTTTGTCTTGGTAGGTAACTGCAAAGTATTTTGTATTATCTACAGTTATTTTAAATCAATTTTCTCTATCTCTTGCTGCTAGACTTTGTTGGTTATATATAGAAATGCTGATGATTTATGTGGGTTTATTTTATAGCTTTGTTAAAGTTGTTAATTATTTCCACTAGTTTTTTAGTTGATTCTCTAGGATTCACTAAGCCTGTCAAGGTACAAGCCAATGTGCATTTTCCAGGTGTCCTGGCACTCCTGCAGCTCAGGCCACCTCTCTCACATCCATTTGGTATGGGTGGTCAACCTGGGATTGCCCCCTGGCAGACATGCCACCTCTCTCTCCCAGGGTTTTGAAATGGCCAGGATTTCCCCTGTGGAGGCCTCAGTCCCCAAGTTAATTTCTTCAGTATCCTGCCAATTTTTCCAAATATGAGGGGGAAGGTTCTATTTTGCCCTGATTATGCCAATTGTAAGGTGGTGTGCCCTCTGAGAGGATACTGAGATGCTAAATAAAAAGGGGACCATGCCAGCTTGGTTATTAATAGGTTTTGGCTTATTGGGATAAATTGGATCAATTGGGGAAGCTGATCATCCTGGGTGGCAGCAGGAGAAAGTAAAATGGATCCTTGCACCAACCCCAGGTCAGGTCAGGTCATAGAAACAGAACAAAGAAGGCATAGTACCAGGGATGGCGCAAGGTCACGCGCAAGTTCTCTTATGGGATAGTTCTAGCTTCTTTTGCTGTTTACATTTCCTCAAAGTAGTTTGCATTTTCTGTGGAGTCATAGGTCATATTCCCAGGCTATGGCTCCCACTGTACACTTTCCATCATTTCTTATGGCATAATTGTACTTCATCACATTTACATACCATAACTTATTCAATTTCCAGTTTTTAGAGAGGTTTTTTGCCACCTCAGAAAGAGCTTTAAAGATTTGTGCATATCCATAGAGTTTTAAAGCAATTTTTATTTTGAACCCCTCAGGACGCAGCTGTTTTCAAATTATATCAAGTCAAGGAATATCTTCCTTCTTTCCCTCCTACCTAACTCCCATCCCCCAGCTGAAAAGTTACAAATATGCATAATCAAGCAAAACAAATTCCCATATTGGTCATGTGAAAAAAAAGTCTTAATCTGCATACTGATTCTGTCACCTTTGTTAGGAGCTAGATAGCGTGTTTCATCATGAGTTCTGTGAAATCATTGTTGGTCATTGTGGTGATCAGGGTTCCTGTCTTTCAAAGTTGTTTGTCTTTACAATGTTATTGTTATTGTATAAATTGCCCTCTTGGCTCCACTCACTTCACTTTGCATCAGTTCATACAAGTCTTCAGGTTTCTCTGAAATCATCCCTTTCATTATTCCTTGCAGTACAATAGTATTCCATCACATAAATTTGTTATCAAAAAAAATTTATTATCACTTGCTATTTGCAAAGTACTATGCTAAGTGCTGAAGATACAAAAAGAAAAGTAAGATAGTCCTGGCTTTCACATGTGGAAGGCTTCAGCTTCAAGTCAGATGGAAAGATCTCGTGGTTCTAGGGCAGGGTTGGGGAACCTGCGGCCTCTAAGCCACACATGGCCCTCTAGGTCCTCAAGTGCAGCCCTCTGACTGAATCCAAACTTCACAGAACAAATCCCCTTAATGAAAGGATTTTTTCTGTAAAACTTGGACTCAGTTAAAAGCATACTTGTGGTCTCAAGGTCATAGGTTCCCCACCCATGTTAGGGGTCTACTGGCAAAGCAGATGGTCATGCCTTTTCTTTAATGTCCACTGATAAAATCCTATTACCTTCAGATATTGAACTGTTTGAAAATGCCAAGAACTTTGGTGACAAAAACTTTCTTTTCTGTGTCTTCAATAAATGTGGCTAGCAGAAGCACTTGTCAGTTCTGGTTGCTTCACAGGATGATGGCTGTGGGTACCAGGCTGGAAGCACTGCTGTTCCCAAAGCTATTGGGCTCAGGGTCCGAGGCTGTCGTCAGCAAGTCTAGGGAAGATTTGGGTTAAGGTAGTGATGGTGGTTTTGACCTGTGTGGCATTGTTGCCTCCTGTTTCTTGCTTAGGTTGCCCTGATTTTTAAGTAAGGCTGGGTTGCCTACTCCGTGAAAGGCAGTTCATATGCCATATGCCATAAACTATGCAGGCATTCCCCAACTTATGGGCACCCCCTCAGCTTCCAGTTCTTTACCACTGCAAAAATCAAGAGCTGCACGCTGCATGAAATATATTTGTACATACAGGTTCCTTTCTCTCTTTTTGTGATTTCTCTAGGAAAACTTAGTAGTGGTATCACTCAATCAAAGGATATGCAGAATTAAAAACTTTTGGGGTGTAGCTCCTGTCTGGGAATTCTCTTGACCAAGAAGAATGGAAACTATTGGGAGAGGTACACCTATCATTGGGTGTCCAATGATTGTGGGTCAAAGGAGGTAAAATGGAAGAGACTTAGTAGTATGCTCATTGTATAGCAGCTTTCAGCTCCCTAGGGTAAAGATTTGTTATTGTTTTTATAACTGTTCGGGTCCCTTTAGAGTACACACGGCCAATCAGCAACATTTTCCAGCAACTTAGGATAGATAATCACAACAGAAGGGGTAGGGGAAAGAAAGATAGGAATCATCCAAGGGAGAAAAGGGGAGTATTTGGAATACAACTGGCAGAATTTATTATAAGAAAGTCTTCCCCATTCAAGGACCAGAGATCATTGCAAAGCATACAAATCATTTTTTACAATTTTGAAAGAAGTCCTTTTAGACAAAACTACAGTCTCTTCTACAAGGACAAATAGTTGTTACATCAGTGGATGAGGCTGATGTCCTTGAACAATTTGTCCTATTTCATTTCTCCTTCAACAGGGGCTGGGGACTTTCTAACACTAGGCCACCAGGTGGTTGAGCGATTAGTCCAACGAGATGTTACCCAATGGGGTTCCTCCCTCCCCCAAGCCCATGCCAAGCTGTTCTCCAGAAGGCTGGACCAGTGCAGCTCCACCATTGGGACTGGTGGGGTGACTGGACTGTGCCCAGGGTCTGGGGGGGCGCAGTCAATTACAGCTGAACCCCAGCTTCCTTGCCCTTCTCTGCACACCCTGGTCCAGCTCCGCATCCCCACGCTTCTTAGACTCTGAGACGATTCCAATCAATCGATTGATCATCAGTCAGCATTTACTGGATTCAAGGAGCATCCACTGGTGACAGGCGCAGTTGAGGAAACTGAGGCCGACTGAGGTACTGCTATTATGGCCCCCGCTTTAGAGATAAAACAATTGACGCTGGGGCTTGCAGGGGGAGACTCCTGGAGCACACCCCGTAGAAACACACAGAAAGATAAGGCGTGAGGGCGGGGGAGTTTGACCTTCCTCCCTCCAGGAGGGGCGGGGAAAGCCTCCCCGCAGTGTAGGGGAAGGGACAGCCATTACTGCTTAAGTAAGGGTGACCGCGGCGTCTTCTGGGAGATGGAGTCCAGGGCAGAGCATGCGCCTTGCGGCCCAGGCGGGCGCGAGACAGCGGGGCTGCTCCTGGACTCCATTTCCCAGAATGCCTCAAGAGGCTCCTCTGGGTCCAGGCAGCGTCGCTCCTTCTGCCTTCCTATGAGGGTTGTGGCCGAGCGCGTTGCACTGTGATACTTTTCCGGCCATACTCTGACCAAGCTTGGTACCTGGTGGGGCTCTAGGCCTCTAGGCCCGCTATTTGGGTGGGTGAGTGAGAGAATCAGTGCGCAGGCGTCAAACCACGACCGCTCGGAGTCTACAGCCGAGAGCGTTGGACTTGACTGAAGGAGTGCGCAAGCGCAGCGCTTCGGCCTCCCCCTTTTCCAGCTCCGGGGGCGCACTTCCTTGGGGGTGGGGGGTAGGGCGGGTTGAGTGCGCAGGCGCGGCTCCTGGCGCGCGGTGCACGTGTGTGCGAGCCACAGGATGTTTGGGGACCGGGGGGGGGGGAGGTGCGTGGCGGTTGTGTGACACTGTGTGTGTTGGAGGCTATGTGTACGTGACATTGTGCGCGCGTGTGAGAGAGAAAAACTGTGTTGGAGAGTACGTGTGTGATGTGTGTGTGAGAGAGATTCTGTGTGTGTGTGTGACTGTGTGTGTGAGAGAGACACTGTGTGAGACTTTGTGTGTGTGTGATTGTGTGTGTGTGCCTGTGCCTGTGTCTGTGCCCGTGGCTGCGGGTGGGGGCTCGAGGAGCCCGTGTGGGCCTGTGGCTGGGTGTGGGTGCCACTTCAGCATCCCCACAACTTAATGCTTGGGGCTTCACTGTGGCCAAAAGCCATCCTTGGTAAATCGTCCACCTTATGGTCATTTACTGGTCTCCCCCTCCTTTAGGGTCTGGGGGAGAGGAGAGGAGGTAGCGCTTAGAAGAGCCCACGGGGGCATCATCTTTGAGCTCTCAAGCCCAGCTGTACTAGAAAGTGGAAACCCTCCCCAGGAAAAGGAGGAGAGGGGGTCCCTGAGATCCCTCCCCACCAGGGACCCCTCCCCACCAGGGACCCCTCAGGAAGGCATGAAGAAGCAGATCCTGGAGGGGCTGATGCCTCTGCATCCATCCCTGACCCTCCTCAGACCGGATGGGCAGAGGAGACCCTGAACTCAGAGCAGTGAGAAGAAAGCCAGGAGGAGGTAACCATGGAGGACGGAGGTGAGAGTTGTGGCAGAGCGTGGAGGATTGGAGTCCTGCCCAGGTCAGAGGTGGTTTGTCAGGGAAGGATCCAGGAGAGAGAGCACGAAAAAAGAAGTCAGCTAACGTAACTCATTTCCCTTCTGGCCCTCTCTGCAGCTCAGGGCCTACCATGATCTGGCTCCCCATGCTGGCCTCTGAACTGGCCCGGCACTCATAGGCAAGAAACAAGTGTTGATTTGTTAAGCATCTACTATGTTGTGTTCAGGGAATGAAAGTTGGCAATAGGATGGGGGTCCCTGTGGAAGGGGGGCTGTATTTCTGGTGCGTTGTAAGCAGTGATTGGCAGCTGGAGAAGAGGCGTGGAGAACACTGATGGAGAGGTGACCTAGAGGATGAGACTGAGGATGCAGAAAGACTTTGCAGATGGAAATAAAACCGTGTTTTACAGTCAGTCTGACCTTTCTTTCTCCTTCACCAGCTCAGTCTCATCAAACATTGGCTCTTCCCCAAGACAGGAGTATGACAAGTGAGGAGGGAATGACTTTTGGGTTCCTGACGGCAAGGATTCAGGTGAGTTAAAGTTTACTCTTTGTCTTTCCTGTGCCCTATTTCGTGGCATATATCTGTTCTAAGAGTAATGTTTCTGTCCTTTCATTTCTCAGTGTACTTAGATCCCTTCTGGGCTACTGAGCCTGTTACTCTGAAGCCTGTAGCTATTCTGATCACTGACATAGAGAAGGCAGGTCAACAGAACTGGAATGTCTGCATAATATAAATTAGGAAATTTTGGAACAAATGTACATGATTTGAAAACAATTGCCTTTTATGCTTGTAGATGAATGGTGGGAGTTAAGCATATAAAGGTCGATCAAAATCTTGTACTAGTTGATCTCAAAGATTTCTTCTAATTTAAGATTTTTTTCCTTACAATTTAGCAAACGTTAAGTCGATCCACTAGCAGTGCCCAGATAAAAATGAAACTACCCCTGCCCCTGAAGACCTTACATTTTGCTGTAGGATAGCCTTAAACACAGGTAAGAAACAAGCGAAAGAGTATAATGCAGAGATGGAGATGGAGTAAGAGAGAGACGGAGGATACAGGAGATGCCAGGGAAGAAGGAACTGTGCAGGACAAAAGAAGGTGCAAGGGAAGGAGAGAGAATGGGAGAAACAGAAGACGTCCTTCCTTGGTACCTCATACTGGCACTGCAGTTCTGGAGCATTGTGAACAGCGTGTAGCCCCACTTGTTAGGTAGAGAAGATTGACAAGCAGGAGAGTGTCCAGTGCAAGTGATACAGAATGGTGATATCAACTATTTACATCAGTTGAATGGTCTAGAACAGGAGTGGGGACTCTAGGGAACAAATTGTGGAACAAATCCTTAATCCAGACTTCACAGAACAAATCCGCTTAATAAAAGGACTTGTTCCGTGGGGTTTGGAGTCAGTCAGAAGGCCTCCCTTGAGGATCTAGAGGGCCATGTGTGTCCTGGAGGCCACGGGTTCCCACCTCTGGTCTAGTGTTATTTAGGTTAGAGAAGAGAAGATTTAGGCTGAACGTGAGTGTTTTGCCAGTGCTTTTGAAGGGATTTCATAAGGAAAGAATAGACTTGTCCTGCTTGGGCGCAGAGGACCTGACGAGAAGCAGGGTGTGGAGCTAGCAAGAGGAAGATGGTTTTCTGACAATTAATCTATCAAAGTGTGGAATGAGCTGCTGAAGGAGAGAGTGGGGGTCTTAATGGAGATCTTAAAGAAAAGGCTAGGTGACTACTCATCAGCCGTGCTGTGTGGAGGGACCTTAAAGGGGTATTTCTTGAACTAGAAGCCCCAAAGGTCCCATCCAGCTGAGTGAAGACTACCACCTCATCCACTAGGAATAAACAACAGAGGGAAAAGCAGGTGTATCGAAAGCGTGGCATGAGTCCCATTTAAATCAGATGACCCTGATAATAGCTGTGGATGAAGGTAGAATGAAGACAACAAAGGAAATGGCAAACATCTCTCCGGAGATCTTTAGCCGTCGGGGATATTAGAACCACCACATTCATACTCTGAATTTACAAACTGTCACGTGGAGCGTGGGGAAATGACGATGGAGAGAGTAAAGAGAAAGGGAAATTCAGGAGGGAGGGAGCATGCTTTTGAGAGCATTGAGGGATGAGTTTCCAAGAACCCTGTGAAAGAACATTTTCCATTTACTTGGAGAAGATCACCAGGTATCATTCCAGAAAAAATCCAGACAGAAGATTTAAAGAAATATCTACAAACCTCTGGAACTAATTTCCCATCTCTGCAAAATCTTTATGAGGAAAAAAATGTCCACCTATCACAGGGTAAGAGGGCATGAGAAGGGAACAAGCAGTCCTTTCAAAAAAATACTCCACAGCAGTGATTTCCAACTCAAATGAAAACAGGGGTCATTAAACTATAAACGTAAGGATCCCTGTGGGCCACATATGGACTTGGAAAACCACATACGAACATTATCCGTGTTCTGTTGTATTTTTATTTTTGGAGGTAATTAGAGTTTACTAAGTAACTTGCCCAGGGTCACATAGCTAGTAAGTGACTGAGGTTGGATTTGAACTCAAGTCCTCTTGACATCAGGGCTGGTGCTCTATCCATTACCCCACCTGGTTGCCCCTTGTTTTGTGGTATTTTTTTTTTCTGTTTTATTTTTAAAAATACTTCCCAATTACATTTTGATGTGGTTTGGGCTGCACTCAAGAGAGTTTTTGCTACGGTGTGGCCTGGCTGTATGTTTGACACTTCTGCTCTATAGTATGCAACTTGTCAGTTTAGCGAAAGGTTCAGAGAGTAGAAGTTCTCCTCCGGTAGCATTTGATCCTGTAGAGCAAAAATGCAACATTGAAGCCTCTCCTACCCCAGTGTCTGTCCCGTGGATTGCTAAGGTAATAGAAGCTTACTTGGTTGATATAACAACAAAGATGATTTTTGGATGACCTCTAGATTATTTATATCAAGCATGGCTTCAGAGAGGGGAACTGTGTTTGCTTTGGTCATGGAGACTCCTGCTCAAGATCCATCATAGAAATGTGACGTATAAAAAGTTCAAGACATAATTTCTGGGTAATTAGTCATTTTATTAATAGTGATGGCCTATTATTAATAAAGGACCATTTGGCCTTCTCTCCTAAACCAAAGACTAGTCATGGAACCCATTCATGCTTGTATGCCCTTGGAAGAGTGGGTTCCTGAAGGTGGCAGTCGACTCTGATTGGATAATAAGTAATGGAGAAGAATGAATATTAAAATGGGAGATGGACTTATTCTAATGAGGGGTTTTGGTTGAAGAGAATTTTCTGTGTCCTTATCACCTGTCTGACAAAAGGGAGAATCCACATTTTCCCAGACCTGTCTGAGTAAAACACAGTGGGCTGGAATCCATCAATTCACCTGACTTTATCTTTTGAGCAGATCTGAGTTCTTCCTCTTAGTATCAGTCCAGTGCTTCAAGGTCTTCCTGAATAACCTACAGGGGCTGATTGCTGAATAAGGAAGTAAAAAAGGGGAAAAACCTTGGTCCTCATGCAATAATGAGTTATTAAATATAAGAGAGGAATAATTGTTTCTCTCAGAGGGGATTATCTTTAGGATATTTTCCCAACCCTCTCTCTTATGAGCACATCCATGATGTGGCTTCATTAACACTCAGCACATTGGGGAGCCTCCTGAACAACATTGATAAGTACTCAAAGTACTTTGACCGAGATACTCCCAGTGGAAAAGCCAAGGCAGGAAAGAATGATTATTGAGTTACAGTGACTGGCCTTGGTATTGGTCCATAAATTCATGTATCATGTTCAGACAGTGCAGTTTGGAAATGAAATAGACCCATAACTAAACAAATGGAAGAGAACAGAAGAACAGCATTTGGGAAATTGCAACGCTTTTTTTTTAATGTAAATAGTATTTTATTTTTTCCAATTACGTGTTAAGATAGTTTTCAACATTCATTTTTTCTGTGATTTTGAGTTCCAAATTTTTCTCCATCCCTTTCTTTCTTTCCCCATTCCCTAAGATGGCAAGCAATTTGATATAGGTTATACATGTGCAGTCATGTTAAACATTTCCACATTAGTCATGTTGTCAAAGAAGAAACAAAACAAAAGGAAAAAACCATGGGGGGATAAAAAGTGAGAATAGTATGTTTTGATCTACATTCAGACTCCATCAGTTCTTTCTTTGGATGTGGATAGCATTCTCCATTATGAGTTTTTTGGAATTGTCTTGGATCGCTGTATTGCTGAGCAGAAGTAAGTATCATAGTTGATCATCAAATGATGTTGCTGTTGGTGTGTACAGTGTTCTCCTGGTTCTGCTCACTTCACTCAGCATCAGTTCGTGCAAATCCAGGTTTTTCTGAAGTCTGCCTGTTCATCATTTCTTATAGCACAATAGTATTCCATTACATTCATATGCCACAAGTTGTTCAGCCATTCCCCAATTGATGGGCATCCCCTCAATTTCCAATTCTTTGCTACCACAAAAAGAGCTTCTATAAATATTGTTGTTTGTGTGAATCCTTTCCCCCCTTTTTATGATCTCTTTGGGATACAGAATTAGTAGCAATATTACTGGATCAAAGGGAATCTGCAGTGCTTTTATTGACCTCCGGTTTCTGCTTGAAATAGAACATCACCGTTGTTTTCCTGGTGGTTCGTTGTGGTCGTGAATTATGCAATACCATTGTCTCAGAAGAATTAATATTTTGAGAAGACTGAAGGGCAACAGGACATGGGATGGGTATAAATACATTGTAGCATGTTGCCAGTAAAGAGTTGTGCCCAAGAATCAACACGAGAGTTGTCAGCCAAAAAGTATGACTGGAAAATAAGATGGGCCAGTCATGTGGGGAGAATGGGGGATGAGAAAGGGCCATCCACCAGGCTACACTGGTACCCCTGTGTGAGGAGAGCTCTAGAGCAAGGTTTCTGCTTGTTGCTTCAACCACCTCTGGAGGTCGGATGATGGAAACAAAGATGATGCATGCTGAGAAGATGAGGTTGGATTTCAATTTTCACTATTGTGGAGAAGTATCCTTATCAGGAGAGCCAGAGAACCTCTGAAATACTGGAGAAAAGCTTTTCTTTAGAACTGAGCACTGTTTGTTCATTGTATATTATAAGTACTTAGGACATGTTCTAATAAGGAGGGCAGAAGTTTATTCCAGGTCTCCACAGTACAAAGGAAATGGTGACCCAGGAGAGAGAACAGAGGACCATTAGTACTTGGAATTGGGAAGAACTCTTCACTTGTTATACTCTTTCTGGTGTATTGCCTCTTGAATAAATCTGCCTAGAATAAGGAGGTGACCATTGAGGGAGAATGATAGCCCAAAGGGTAGAACTTAATATTTGGGGTTTGATTGTCATTGTAAATATTATGTATGTAACAGTCAGATGGTTGCCAATTCTGTGATATGGTTTGGGAATCTTAAGAGTAAGGTGTGACTGCTGACCTCCTTGGCTTCTTTCAAGTCCCAACTAAAATCCCACTTTCTACAGGAAACCTTTCCCAACCTTCTTAAATCCAGTGCCTTCCCTCTGTTAATTATTTCCTCTTTATCCTGGATATAGCTTGCTTTGTGTATATTTGATTGCATGTTGTCTCCCTATTAGTTTGTAAACTCATTGAGGGTAGGATTGGTTTTTTTTACCTCTTTTTGTATCCCCAGTGCTTAGCACAGTGACTAGTACATAGTTGGACCTTAATAAGTGTTTATTGATTGATTAAGGTTAGGATTTTCTTGGGTTTACTTGTGGAGGATTTGAGAATATGAACTTGAGCAATACTGGCTACTGAATCTAGTTCAAATTGAGATACACCAGAAATAGGTAACGAAGAAGTATTTGGAGGAATGTTTCCTGGCTAAGCAGTTATGGTTTGATTTAGGAATTGGTGACGTTCAAAGATGTAGCTGTGGACTTCACTTGGGAGGAGTGGAGCCGTCTGGATCCTTCCCAGAGGGACTTACACAGGAAGGTGATGTTGGAGAACTGTGAGAACCTTGTCTCTGTGGGTAAGTGCACTGTCTGGCCCCCGGGACTTGGGATCTATGACCCAGACCCATATTCTTCCTTTTTTTGTTTTTTATTTTTTATTTTATTTTATGTTATTTTTTGATTAGGCAGTGGGGTAAGTGACTTGCCCAGGGTCACACAGGTAGTAAGTGTTATATGTCTGAGGCCAGATTTGAACTCAAGTCCTCCTGAATCCAGGGCTGGTGCTCTATCCACTGTGCCACCTAGCTGCACCCCCCCCCCCCTTATTTTTTTGATGAGGCAACTGGAGCTAAGTGACTTGCCCAAGTCACACAGCTAGTAAGTGTTATGTGTCTGAGGTCGGATTTGAACTCAGGTCCTCCCGACTCCATGGCCAGTGCTGTATCCACTACGCCACCAATCTGCCCCTTCCGTATTCTTCCATCAGCTTGTTACAGCAAGTCCACTCCACATGCTTCTACTCTTTCTCGTGATTTAAGAACTTGCAGTTGTGAGAGTGCCAGTGGAGTTCTCAGGCTGTCCACCTGTATTCTCTTACCCTTGCCATGTGACCAGCTCGTCATCTTTTCCTATCGTATTTTTCCTTGACAATGTTTTTTTGTTTGTTTGTTCGTTTGTTTGTTTTTTGGTGAGGCAGTCGGGGTTAAGTGACTTGCCCAGGGTCACACAACCAGTAAGTGTCAAGTGTCTGAGGTCAAAGTTGAACTCAGGGCCTCCTGACTCCAAGGCTGGAGGTCTATCCACTTTGCCACCTAACTGCCCCCTTGACAATGTCTTTTATTCCTTTTCTTTGGAATTCCTCCTTGGTTCTGTGTATCGCACTCTGTTCAAACCCACCATGATCTTATTCATTTCCCCATGAGTAACATTCACTTTTACATCTTTGGAGACTGTTGGATTCCAGACTTCTCTGCCTGAAAGCGATACCTATTGACCATTGAAAGTAAAAAGATGGACCTTTATTTGCAGGGAACCTTGGGAGCGTTAAAGGGACTTTGAGATTTCCCGAAGGCAGTCCAGCTCCACTTCCATCTCTGCTCACCCCTGTGGTAGAGGAGACCCGTCAGAGAATACGAGATGAGGATGACGGAGCTCTTCTCTCCGGGTTCTCATAGCGCTGTCCTTTCCTTGTTCTCTTCCTCCTTGCCTGACTGCTCCTACTCAGTCTCCTTGGCTGGGTTTTTACCTCGGCTGCACCTGCCAACTGTGGCTGTCTCCCAAGGCTCAGTCCGTGGTGCTCTTCTCTTCTCCTCCCTCTATAGTATTTTGTTTGGTGATCTCATCAGCTCCTGTGAGTCCCATTATCATCCCTATACTGGTCACTCTGAGATCTACTTACCCAACCCCAATCTTGTCTGACCTCCAGGATCACGTCTCCTGTGCTTATTGGAAACCTTCTAGTGGATGTCACATAGACACCTGAAACTGCGCATCTCCAAAGCTGAACTCCTGCTTCCCTCCCCCTCATCAAAGTCCCCCCTCTTCCAATTCTTAGTATTGTCAAAGGCACCACTTGTCACCGAGGCGCACTGTCATCCTTGACTCCTTTCTTTCTCTCACCCCCCATAAGTCCTATCAATTCTATCTTCGCAGTGTCTCTCCTCTCCCGTCCTTCACTCCTCTGACATTGCTGCCCTCTCCTGCCGGCCCTCATCACCTCCTGCCTGGACTGTTGGCACAGCAGCTTCTGGTCACTCCGGTCCATCCTTCGCTCAGCTGTCAGATGATTTTTTCCTAAAACACAGATCTGATCATGTCCCATGATTCATTAAACTCCAGTGGCTTCCTGTCACTGCCAGTATCAAACAGAAGATCCTCTATTTGGCATCCAGATCCCTGCGTAACCGGCCCCCTCCCCCCCACTACCTTCCTAATAGTCTTGCTTCTTCGTGATCCAGTGACACTGGCCTCCTTGACACGGACACTCCATCTCTTGACTGTGCCTTTTCTGCTTTCGTCTCCCATGCCCAGAACTTTCTTCCTGATCCTGCCTTCTCTGAGAAGCCTTTCCTGATCCCCCTTAATTGTAGTGCCTGCCTTCTGTTGTTTATTTCCGATTTATTTTGTGTGTGTGTGCACGCGCTCGTGTTTGTCACCTATTTGTACGTGGTTGTTGGCGAGTTGCCTCCTTCTGTTAGATTGTGAGCTCCTGGAAGGCAGAGTGGGCTTTTGCCTTTGCTTGTATTCTTGGAGGTTACATAATAGAAGGCACTTGATCAATGTTTGTTGATTTGATTTGACTTAAAGGATGGCTCTCCGTGGATGGTGAGGTCCTCTCAGTGTTCCTGTTTGTGAGCAACGTTGTCCTGGCTGCATCAAGCCCTGGAACATGTTAGAGTCTTCTAGAAAAGAGCTGCAGGCATCTAAACAGTTTGACCTGATGGTCACACAAAGAAAGGACCAGGGGAAGAATACTGTCTGTTGTCCAGATTACGTGATGTGTGTGGGTAGGCAGCCTACAGAGCTTGTCAATCAGTGTCTGGGACAGAGGATAGGTGGATGTGGCATTTGGCCTGGAATCATGGCTCACATTTCCTTGGAATACAGGAGGGTCTGTTTCTGGGATCCTTTATACCACCCTCTGCGTTTTCTCTGCCTTCTGCTTTTCCGTGAGTAGAGCTGAATCCTTAGACGTCTTTCTGTTCTAAGCATTTTCTCATTTTTCTTCCCATATATAGGAATTCCTGTCTCCACGATGGACATGATCTCCCTATTGGAGAAGCGGGATGCACCGTGGATGCCAGAGGGAGAAGCCTTCAGTGGCAGCTGTTCAGGTGAGTGAAAATCAGGATGGGCGTCGTGGCAAGCAGCCTCCCGCTGGGTCAGTTAGGTGCTGTGCTTTTGTAGTGGCATCACCAGGGTGTGACCGTTTTATGGCTCTTCTGTGTGTTGCTTTCCAGAAAGATGACACCACATAATAGCTCATCTCCCCATAGCCCTGTTGGCATTATATTTTGAAACTCGAATTGAATGGATTTGATGTATCCAAGAAATGTATACTTCTGAATTCTTGCAATTATTGGAGATTAAGAAAGGGTGGTTTTTTTTTTTTTAAGGCTTTTGTTTTTTGTTATCATCTTCAAAAATTCTGCTCTTTTCTTTTTAAAATGATCTTTTCATTTTTATATCATCTTTTTTCTTCTGTTAAAAATTTCTTTTTGTTATTCTGAACTTAACACCACCAACTGTGAACATTTCCGTAGACAAAGAACTGCAAAAGAGGACATCATATGAAAGGTCAAATCTACCTCCTTCAAGTTTCCAGGGTTTTAAAATGATACGAGAAATTCCACTCTTCGGTCTCAAAGCTGTTGTGCTTGTTTGTTTCCCCCTAAAAAGAAAGAGTCCATTCCTTTTTAGGTATCCCTCTCAGTACCTCACTATATATCCCCCACGCCCTCCATAACAACCAAAATTGACCAAGACAAATTCATGCGCTCGCCGCCATACCTGAAAGTAAATGTGTGCCTCGTTCTGATTTTTTTACATCAGTTTTATTTTCAGATATATTCCTCACTGCTCTCCTCCCCAGTGAGTCATCCATCCATCCATGAGTCTAGAAAATTAACCCATCAGTTTAGTCTGACAGTACAAGCTGTGCTCCATGTTTGTTTCACATCACTGTGAAGAAGAGAGGCAGTAGTCACATTGTCTCATCTCTTCTTTAGGGCTAAGCTTAGTTATTGTAACTATATGGTGTTAAGTTTGGATTCCATTTATATTGTTGTATTCATTGAATATTTTGTTTTCTTGGTTCTGCTTCATACTGCATCAATTCATGTCTTCTCTTGCTTCTCAGAATTTTTTGTCATCTTTATTGTTCCTGTGGTAGTGATATTCAACTATATTCTGATACCATGATTTTTAAGAACATTCTCTCTGATCAGTGAGCATTGACTTTGGTTCTAGCTCTTTGATACTATTCTGTTAAGTGCTGTTAGGAATATTTTGGTGTATATGGGACCCTTTCTGTCTTTTACTTCCCTGAGGTATATACTTAGTAATGGGATCTCTGATTCCAAAGGTATACATTTTCTAACCTTAATTCCAGACTAGAAGTCCATTCTGGAAAGTTCCAGAATGGTTGAGACAATTCACAGTTCTACCAGTAGTGTGTTAGTGTGAGCGTCTTTCCATAAACAACTGAGAAAATGACTAAAACGTGCATACACTTTAGCCCATAGACCCCACTACTTGGCATATATCCCAAGGATGTCAAAGATAGAAAGAAGGTTCCCCTGTATAGTTCTGCTTTTTTTTTCTCCTATATTTACCTTGAGGTTCTCAACCTTTTGTTCTTCAAATGAAGTTTCTTTGTGGTCTGCATCTATAAAAAATGCCCTACATCGTTGATTTGTGGAGCAATAAATTCATAATTTAATTTAGGTAATATATTAACACTATTAAATTACCTCCAAATGAACAATACAGATGACATACATTTATGTATATACATATACACACAGCTCTCTATATTTCTCTCCATTTTAGTGTTGTGATTTTTGTGCATAGTGATTTCCTGCTTCAGTTGATTTCACTTTGCCTCGGTTCATATTGTCTTTCCATAGATAGATAATATAGGTATTATCTCCTTAAGAGATCTCTTGCCACATTGACATTGAATTCTTAGCGACTACACTTTGAGACCAGTCAGTTCTGAATCCATTTGATTATGTTCTGTCTAATCTGTATTTCTCCATCTTCCCCACAAGAAAAACAGGGCATTTTTTATCAAACACTGCTAACTTCTAGGTAAAGTATACTTAAAACATTCCCCTCATCTACTATTTTAGTAATACTTGGGATAACCTCTTTAGGAAGCCATGCTGTCTCTTTTTAATTACTGCTTCTCTGTCTAGATGTTTGCCACTTATCTCTTGAGTATGTTCTGGAGTTTTTTCAGGAATTGAAGGGCAAATTTAGTTTACATTCTGTTCTTTTCCTCTTATTGAAGGTTGGGTAACATTGGCCTTCCTTCAGTCTTATGGTCAGTCCCCTCCTGTTTTCCATGACTTTTCAACTATCACTCATGGTGGTGATATACAAACAATATACAGTAATATAGTAATATTAGTATCAGTAATATACAAATAACAGTAACAAATGCAAAAAAAATCACTATTTCCAAGTCAGATTTGTACTTGAGATATAAGGATATGTCAGCATTTGGGAAACAGTACAATCATATATTTTTAAAAATCACCAAACCTTATGAACATATTAATAATTATATGCTATAAAAGCCTTTGAAAAACTGTAGCATCTATGCAAAAAAAAAAAGACATAAAAAAAAAGGCTTGTGAGGTCCATTTTTTCATATTATGTAAATTATATACCTGAAACCAGAAGCTAACATTATTTGCAGTAAATAAATACATATGTGTCTATATGGCATCATCTTAAAATCCAACTAGCTATATGCTGGGGAATCAGTATTTCTGTTATGCTTTGTGTCAGTTCCTTATAACTTTTAGATATTTTTTTAAAATACGTTTTTATTTTTGTTTTTATGTTACCTTTATTTCCCGTTGTAAAATCTCTGCCCCTCCCAGAATACCATCTCTTATAATAAAGTTTTTTTTTAAAGAAAGAAATTTTTTTGGTTGTTGTTGCAAAAGTGAACAAAGTAAAGTCCGATGTTATGCAGGATAACCTCATCAGTCCGGTGCCATTTTCCATGATAGCTTAAAACACCCCCTGTATCTATTCTGGGGAGTATTTGGGGATACTCTGTATGTATTCCTCCCCATGGTAGGAGCAGGGAGTCTTTTCTCAGATCTTCCTTGAGGTCGAGCTTGGATGTCATAATTTCTCCACATTTGCTTCAGATGACTTTATTATTGTTCTTTCTGTTTATGTTGTTTTGGTTTTTGTGCACATGGATTTCCTGCTTCAGTTGTCTTCACTTTGCCTAGTTTTCATTTTTTGTCTGTCTATGCTTCTGATTATTCTTCACGTTCATCGTTTCTACAGCACAGCAATATAGATGGCTCATATTTTAATACTGTTTGAAGATTTTTTTCCCCTAAGGCCCTTCATTAGTTTCTTTTTTTACTTTAATTTAAATTTAGTTCACATTGGCAAATACAGATTCTTAGCTATATTAAAAAACCAGGATTTTTTGAAAAGTGCTATGTGTATTTAAGGTGATCAGTTATAGTAGCAACATCCTCCTGCTCACCCTTCTTGCTTAGCTTCATAATGCAGCTTTGTTGATATTTCTGTTATCTTTATGTAATGGGCAGTGTGGGTATTTCTCTTTCCCTTCTTACTTGCTCACTTTCACCGTGGTGTAGAAGCCTTCTCAGATTTCCCGGATTCTTCTCCCTCATCCTTCTGATGAATAGTATTCCATTACATTAGTATAACATGGGGCAGCTAGGTGGCAGAGCAGATAAAGCGCCAGACCTGAAGTCAAGAAGACTCTCCTGTTCCTGAGCTCCAGTCTGGCCTCAGATGCTTCCTGGTTACTTGATGTGGGCAAGTCCCTTCACCCTGTCTGCCTCAGTTTCCTCATCTGTAAGGTAAGCTGGAGAAGGAAATGGCAGCCACTTCGGTATCCCCCAAGAAAGCCCCGAATGGGATCATGAAGAATCAGATAAGAGACTGAAACAACACACAACAAGAACATTGACTTAGCATGCTCGGCTCCCCTGTTCTCCAGTACTCGGACACTCAGTTTGTTTCCTAGTCTTTATTCTAACCAGTGACTTGGCTCGGAAGAGTATTCCCAGGTTTCTTTTCATTCCTTGGATCATTGGCCTAGAGCTGGAAGGAACTTCAGGGACCCTCTGGTGTACCTAACTTCACAGTTGAAGCAACTGAGGTCCAGGGAGGTTAAGTGTTTTACCCGGTTTACCTGAGGTCACATGGGTCATTAGGAGGCACAAGTAGCATCTGAAACCAGGTTCTCTTGCTCCAGAGCTAGTGCTCATTCTGCTGTGACATATTGTCTCTGTTCCTGTCCAGATGTCATTTCCCTCCCCCCAAATAATCATTTTTAAGATAAGAACTAATAATTGTAAAGATTTCCCCCAGTTCTTTTCTTCGTTATTCTGGAAATATTAATTCTTGTGGAAAAGCACTTTATTTTCATATTATCATTGTTCTCTTATAATGTCTTTTTTTTTCCTGTAATAGATAAGAGTATTTTTTTTCCCACAATTGTTATTCATGATTATCACCTTCTCTAGTTGTGTATCACCTGGGACGCCAGGAGTGTGTCACCTGCTCCCACCCTTGAACCTGTACAAAGCTATCTTAGCTACTATATACTTGATAGATCAGAATCCTCTTTGAGACTATTGCACAGGAAGTCCCCAATTAATGTATTTATTTTTACTAGTTAGCCTGTAGAAACCCTTAAAGCAGAGGCATTCAGGAAATTTGGTAATGATAGTAACAATATGCTCCATGTAACTTTTCCACAAATATCTACCCACACATTGGATTTCCACAAATACACAACTCTCATTGGAAGACTGGTTTGGATAGGGATCTCTTGTGTGCCATGTATACATGGGGAACCCATGTGGTCATGACACCCATATGGATGGCCTCTAGCTGTGAATTCATATGACTAGGATAAATACATAGAGGGGCATCTCATACCTCTAAATTGTAGTGTTGCAAATGTCTTCCACTGACGTTGCCATATTTCTCTCCACTGGACATCAGTTCTCTCCCATTCTGTACTGGGCATTGCTTCTCTGCTACTCTCCTCATTGCTTATCATCATTCTTAATCTTATCAGATGATCTGCTGTTTGGCCACACCTACCCTGTTTTGTGCCTTTCAAAATGAGTTTTTCAACTGAAATGGAGGACTTGACATTTATATATATTACATTAGTTTCAGCCCATTGTTTTAGCCCGTTGATATCTTTGAATCCTAATTCATATTTGTTGTTAGCTATCCCTTCTAGTTTTGTGTCATTTATAAATTATATTGGCTAATCGTATATTCCTTCATTCAAGTCGTTGATGTAAACAGGCTGGTATTTTTTAAAATAATGATCTCATATTACATTGAATGATAATATCATTAATCAAGGCAGGCGATCATGTTTAGGTTTTTGCCATTTCTTATTTTTGTTGAAAACCTTTTGTAAGTCGAAAGGATATTTGACATGATGCCCTTTTGGGTGGCTTTTAAAATCATATTGTAATATTGTAGATGGACAAAAAATAATGGTTTTGTCTGAGTTGAATTTGGTGTAAACAGAAATTTATTGAACTAATAAATACTAGGTTTAATCTGCTTTTTCCTGATATTTTTTGGAAAAATGAAATAGACCTTCCTGAAACATTTTTATCCTTTGAAATTTTGAGGAACCTCAGTAATTCTTAAGTTTTTCACAGTTGCTCAGATTTCTATCACTTTTGTCTGCATAGATTCCAAGTTGAATAAATATCCAATTCAGTAATTTTCTGACCTAATTTCCTTTATCCTGTGTGCTTTTGTACTCATCCTTACTGCCAATGATACTTCTGTTTTTTATTGTGTTGTTTTTAATGACCTCTATAAGTAGCCCTTTATGTAATTCATTTAGTCCTGTTCAGCTAGTATCTTCTCATCTGTTCTTGGTATTATTTCACTTGGACAGTGAGACCTTGGTTTTTGTTACGATTCATATAAAGCATAAACTCCTGAGGAGGAGGCCTTTCCTGGTTCCCACATCTGCTAATGCTTTTCCCTTGCATCTGTTTTATATATATCTTATATATCCAATTTATGTCTGCATTGTTGACCCCATTAGAATCTAAGCTCCTTGAGAATAGGAACTGTTTATGTTTTTTCTTTGTATCTCCAGTACATAGTAGGAACTAAATATATGTACAAATTGAACATCAGTCTCAATAATGAGACAGAAACTAGAATTTGCTCTAAAGAAGATTCTGTCTCTCAGAAAAGCAAACAGTGACTAAGGACTTTAAAAACATTTTTTTTTTCAGATTCCCTTAGTGAGAAGACCAAGTTTGAACCCAGAGATTCAAATCCAAGGCAGACCTTTTGCATGGGAATATCATCCAAGATAAAACTGCACAAGGGTACAGTAGCCTTGCATCCCAAGATGAGAGAAGCCGGTGAACGTGAGGTTAATGTAGAGGAGCTGAAGCACAACCAGGAGAGACAATGGAGGCAAGGAATAGGCACTCCCAGAACGATTTGTAATCAAATGAATGCACCTCAACACAATGCTAGAAATAGCATTCTAATGTCAGACTTGGTTGCAGCATCAAAAGGGGTAATGGGAGAAAATCTCTATAACTGTAAGTCTCTTGGAAAGAGCTTCAGGGGTGATTTTCCTTACTTAATTACATATGATGCATTGTCCCTCCAAAAGGAACTTTTTAAGTATACCAATTGCACGAAGCCCTTTAGATACCGTTCAGACTTAATTAAATTTCATAAAATTCATGTTGGAGAAAAGCGACACGAGTGGAATGAATGTGGAAAATCCTCTGGCAGAAGGTCAGATATTATTAAACAACAAAGAATTCATAGTGGAGAGAAAAGCAACAGTTATTATAAAGATGAGAAAGGTTTCAGCCATAAGGGAAGCTTGAATAAACATAATGTAATTTATACAAGAGAGAATTCTTTTGCGTATAATGAATTTGGGAAAGCCTTCAGTGGGAAGGAAACCCTTACTTCACCTCTGAAAATTCACACTGGGGAGAAAATCTCTGAATCTAATGCATGTGAGAAAATTTTCAGCCAGAGGGGAAGCTGTATTAGCCAGCAGAGAACTCATACTAGAGGGAATTCTTTTGTGTATGATGAGTGTGGCATGAGCAGAAAGGAACAGCTTATTGTGCATCAAAGAATTCATAATGAAGAGAAACCCTTTGCATGTGATAAATGTGGAACAGGCTTCCAAAGCAGAGTAAGCCTTATTGCCCATCAGAAAACTCATTCTGAAGAGACACCCATTGCGTGTAATGGATACAGGAAAGGCTTCAGAAAGAGTGGGCATCTTACCACACAGCAGGGAATTCATATTGAAGAGAAACCCTTTGCATGTCGTGAGTGTGGGAAAGCCTTCAGACAGAGTGCATATCTTGTTATCCATCAGAGAACTCATACTGGAGAGAAACCCTTTACATGTAATGAATGTGGGAAAACCTTTACCCAAAAGGCAAGCCTTATTACTCATCGGAGGACTCATACAGGAGAGAGACCCTTTATATGTAATGAATGTGGGAAAACTTTTACACAAAGGGCAAACCTTCTTACCCATCACAGGACTCATACTGGAGAGAGACCATTTGCGTGCAATGAATGTGAGAAGACCTTTACCCAGAAGTCGAGCCTTATTACTCATTACAGGATTCATACTAGAGAGAAACTCTTTGCTTGTAATGAATGTGGGATTGCCTTTGCCCAAAAGGCAAACCTTGTTGTTCACAGAGGAATTCATTCCAGAGAGAAACCGTTTGCTCCTAATAAATGTGGGCAAGGCCCTCAAAAGAAAAGACTTATCCATCGGGGAACTCATACTGGAGAGAAACCTTTTGAATGTAATGAATGTGGAATAGGCTTCCGATACAAAGTAAACCTTAATATCCATCAGAGAACTCATACTGGAGAGAAACCCTTTACATGTCATGAATGTGGGAAAGGCTTCAGACAGAGTGCACATCTTATGACCCATCAGAGAACTCATACTGGAGAGAAACCTTTTGCATGTAATGAATGTGGGAAGACCTTTACCCAAAGGTCAAACCTTAATAGCCATCAGAGAACTCATACCCAAGAGAAACTCTTTGCATGTAATGAATGTGGAAAAACGTTTACTCAGAAGGGAAGCCTTGTTTCTCATCAGAGGACTCATACTAGAGAGAAGCAGTTTATATGTAATGAATGTGGAACAGGTTTCCTACACAGAGTAAGCTTTATTGTCCATAAAAGAATTCATACTGGAGAGAAACCATATATATGTAATGAATGTGGGAAAGGCTTCAGACAGAGTGGACACCTCATGATCCATCAGAGGACTCACACTGGAGAGAGACCCTTTATGTGTAATGAATGTGGTAAAAGCTTTACCCAAAGATCAAACCTTACTAGTCATCAGAGAACTCATACTGGAGAGAAACTCTTTGCATGTAATGAATGTGGGAAAGCATTTACCCAAAAGGGAAGCCTTATTACTCATCAGAGAACTCACACTGGAGAGAAACAGTTTGTATGTAATGATTGTGGAACAAGTTTCCTTCATAGAGTGACCCTTATTATCCATAAGAGAACTCACACAGGAGAGAAGCCATATGCCTGTAATGAATGTGGAAAAGGCTTCAGACAGAGTGGACACCTCATTACCCATCAAAGAACTCATACTGGAGAAAAACCCTTTGTATGTAATGAATGTGGGAAAACCTTTACACAAAGGGCAAACCTTACCAGCCATCAGAGGAATCATACTGGAAACAAACTCTTTACATGTAATCAATGTGGGAAAGGTTTTACCCAAAAGGCAAACCTTAGCACACATCAGAAAACTCATGCTAGAGAGAGAACCTTTGTGCATAACGAATGTGAGAGAACTTTTACTCGTAGGACAAACCTTATTAGCTATCGTAGAACTTCTGCAGAATGAAAGTCCTTTATGTGTAATTAGTACAGAAAAGACTTCAGCTAGAGGAGATATTATGTAACAGAGAATTAATCCTGGGGAGAAACTTTATGTAACAAATGTGGGAATGCTTTCAGTGGAAGGGGATGCCTCCTTGTATATTAGAGTACTTATACTGGAGTAAAGCATTTAAGTGTAATAAATAGAGTTGCACCAAATGGCTCATTGTCACTGTATTGGGTGGAATACTGAAGGTGTCTGCTTCGCTGTGGACTGTATAACATTTTTACAATGGCTTACATAAATGGCATACTCATCAGATTTTCAAATGACCTAAAACTGGGATAGATAGCTAAGAGTGAATAAGAGAGCTAACTAAAACTGACATCATTGGACTGAAAGATGAAATTCAATAGTGATAAATGTAAATGCTTAATAATAGGGTACAAAAAATCAACTTCACAAATGCATGTTTATTAAGCACTTACTATTTGCCAGGCTATAGATATAAAGAAATATAAAGTAGTTGTTGGCATCAGGGAATTCACATTCAAATAGAGTAGACAGCTTGTAAACAGATAAGAGATATAGACATAAGATATAAACATAAGAGATATATACAGACTAAATGGAAGGTGATCTCCCATTCTTAGCTGGAGATGAGGAAGGGGATCATTCCAGGCATGGGGCAACTAAAACAAAACCACGGTTAAAGATGATGGAGTGTTGTACGGGTGAGCAGTTAGCAGGTAGGCCAGCATAGCTGCATCAAAAAGCTTATGGAGTAGAGCAAAGTGCTCATTGTAATCAGAACTGTCTGTTTTCTGTGATCTTCTTTATCCCTTCTTTGGTCATCAACTCTTCCCTCTCCATGGATATGAAAGGTAATTTCTTCCTTGTTCCTTTAATTTGCTGGAATTTCACCCCTTATATTTAAATCTTGTATCCATCTAGAGGTTTTTTTGTTTGTTTTTTTATTTTGTTTTGTTATACAGTGAAATGTTGACCTATACTTAAATTTCTCCGCAATTGCTTTCAGGTTTCCCAGCAGTTTTTGTCAAATATTGGGTCCTTATTTTAGTAGTTGGGGTCTTTGGGTTTATCACAAATACACTCCTTTATCTGTTTACTTCTCTGTGTTGTATATTTAATCTATTTTTTAAAACAAATACCAAATAGTTTTAGTGATATTGCTTTGTAATAAACACTACTTTTTTGCCCTTCTGTGTGTCTCCAGCACTTAGCATACAGTAGGTGCTTAATAAATGTTTATTGACAGATAACAGGTAACATTTAAAAAAAAAGATCTTACTTCTCCCTACCCTCATTGAGCAAATTAAAAAAACAAAACCAAAAACTATCCTTAATACATGGATGCATAGTTTGGCAAAATCAATTCCTGTATTGTCCTTGTCTGAAAATGTATGTCTTTGTGCATTTTAAGTTCATTGCTTCTCTGTAAGGAGGTGAGTGTTGTTTCATATTAATTTTTGGAGTTGTGAGTTGTAAAATCTTTGAGAATTGTTTTTCTCCATAATGTCGTCATTGTAAAATGTTCTAGTTCTGCTGACTTACTTTGCATCAGTCCACAGAGATCTTCATTGTTTACTCTGAAACTGGACATTTCACCATTTGTTACAGCAAAATAATATTCCATTACATTACCACAATTTATTTAGCCACTCCCCAACAGGAGGATAATACCTTAATTTCAGATTTTTGGCTACTATAAGAAGACCTGCTATAAAGATTTTTGTAGATACTGAGCTCTTTCCTCTTTCTTTGGGGTATAGGCCTACTAGTGGTCTAGCTGGGTAAAAGTGTATATACAGTTTGGTAATTTTGGGGACATAACTGAATTGTTTTCCAGAATGGCTGGATCAATTACCAGCTCCATCATTAGTGCACAAGTGAATCTATTTTCCAACAGCCTCTCCAGTGTCATTTTCCACATTCTTCTTTGATAGTCTGATAAATATGAAGTGGAACCTCAATGTTGCTTTAATTTGCGTTTCTCTTAATTGTTAGTGATTTAGAACATTTTATATGATTATTGATAAATGAGATTTCTTTGAGAACTGCCCACTCATATCAAGGAGCTGAGTCTGATGTAGGACATTTGCATGGGGCATTAGCCCCCCCCCCCCAAAACCTGTCAAAGTAAAAGCCCCTGGCATTCGAAGATGAGAAAAGCCAGGGAATGTGGTGCCAAGAACTAGAGAAGGAACTGAGAGAAAGAAGTCATCATCACCACTCCCAGAACATCTTTTTTTTGGAAGAAGTTTTAGTCTGGAGTCAGTCTTTATTGTGCTATGGAGAAGGAACTATGAGACAGTGTGTCCATAAATCTAAAATACTTGGAAAGAACTTTCAGAAGTAATTGCATGTGATACATTCTTCTTAGGAAGCAATAATGGCTAACATTTGTATAGTGCTTGCTAAGTGCCCAGCTCTGTGCTAAGCCCTTTTGTAATTATCGTTTAATCTTCACAACAACCCTGGGAGCTGCTATCTTTGTCTCATTTTACAGATGAGAGGAAACTGAGGTGTACAGAATTCAAATGACTTGTCCAGGATCACACAGCTAGTAAGTGCCTGAGGCTGGATTTAAACTGTGCTACCTAGCTGCTCAGTATCACCTGCAGAAAGCCCTTTAGTTACCACGGAGACCTAACTAAATTTCATAGAGTACATTCTGAAGAAAGTCCGTATGAATAGAATGAATGTGAAAAAAGCCTTTGGCAAAAAGTCAAAACTTATATTTCAAAGTAGAGCCATGGTCAAAGGGAAAAAAAAGATCGTGTCTTCTCTTACTAGGCAGAAGTCTGCCAGAAACCTCAGTGTCCTGGCAGATTAAATCTGCTTGATGTTCACATCTCAGGACCTTCTCCCCTCCGACTGGAGATCAGGCCCATGGACTTCAGAGCCTCTGTTTAAGAAAGGGGCTCATTACAGACTTCTCCCCATTTCCACCAACTGCTTCCCTTTTGGACATCTCTGTCATGCCCCCATGCCTGGTGCCTCCATCCCCTTTTCCCTTCCTCTTCTTTCATCTGCTTTTCGTGTGTTCTCTTCCTTCATTAGATTGTAAGCTACTTGAGGACGTGGCTTTTTTTTTAAACTTGTATTTGTATCTCCAACACTTAGCACAGTGCCTGGTGCATAGTAAGCATTTAATGTTTATTGTCTGATAGAAACAATTTTTATTAATTTGCTATTTTAAATCCAAGCATTTCTAGCATAAATGTCCAAACTGACATAGTCCTCTTTCTGTTCTCAAGACATCTCCTCAAGGCAAGTTGATGTAACATTTATAGAAAAGGAAAATGTCACAAAGTTATAAAACAGCTCTAGGTTCACATTCTATTTCGTCTAATAAATCTGGTCACTTAATCTGTCAGAAATCTGCTGGGGAACTGTCTTGAACTCATTCCTCTTTGCCCACCCCCCTCAAGGGCTTCACCTCCATCCCTTAGCTGGTCACTGGTAACTTGAAGTCCCCTCTGATTAACACCCTAATCTCTCCAGGATTTGGGAAGAGAGGGGGCAATAGGCCACTCACTTCAGGGGATGGGGAAGGCAATGATCTTAACTATAAGAGAATTCAATTTAGTCATTGCCGTTAATCCACTTTCTGAGGAAGATTCTAGCTTTTGTTCTTGACCTTTTACTCAATCTTCTAACAGGATTAAGGCAGACTATGTGCCAGGTACTGTACTAAGTGCTTTTAATTGGAGAGACCAGGGAGGTTTCACAAAAGTCTTCGTGTCTGG
Source organism: Vombatus ursinus (assembly GCF_900497805.2). Classification (NCBI taxonomy): domain Eukaryota; kingdom Metazoa; phylum Chordata; class Mammalia; order Diprotodontia; family Vombatidae; genus Vombatus; species Vombatus ursinus. The sequence goes on along the minus strand of NW_020954586.1, from coordinate 1,628,908 downwards.
GGCAGCTAGGTGGCACAGTGGATAGAGCACTGGCCCTGAAGTCAGGAGGACCTGAGTTCAAATCCGACCTCAGACCAAACACTTGATATGTACTAGCTGTGTGACCTTGGGCAAGTCACTTAACCCTGATTGCCTCATTAAAAAAAAATTTAAAAAAAGAAAAAAAAAGTCTTGGTGTCTGAGGTTAATCTTGAAGGGAGAGATTGCATTCAAGGTAGGAGAGGTGACTTGGGCAATGCACCAAAGTGGGGTATGGAATGTTGAGTCTGAAGAACAGCTGATGGTCCAGTTTGACTAGGATGTAGAGTGCCTAATGTGGAGTGATATGAAATAAAAAATGGAAAGGTAGATAGGGGACAGATTGGGAGCTATCTTGTTTGATCCTCACAACAGTCCTGGGAGGTGCTAGTATTATCCCTGTTTCACAGTTCTAGGAAATGGAGGTAGACGAAAGTTAAGGGATTTACTGAGGGTTAATTAGCCAGTAAGTGTGGCCAGATTTAACTGATTTTCTGACTCTAGGTCCAGTACTCAGTCCACTACATCGCTAAGCTTGGACAGAATTGGATAAAACATTATTTCTTAATGTTTTCAGTTGAACTAAAAATGAGGTTTTTACATGCTTCTAAGCATTTCTACAGCACCCCCCAGCTGCACTCCTTTGGATCTCTGCATCATTCTCCCCAATACCTTTTTACCCCTTCCCCTTTTCTGCTTCCTTTTGTATATTGTCTTCTCCCTTTAGATTGTAATCTCCTGGAGGGCAAGGACTGTCATTTGTATCACTAGTGGTTAGCACATATGAGGCACTTAAATGTTTGTTGATTAGTTGATTGATTGAGATGCACAGCCACATTAGAAAGCTGTAGGCCCTTCACCTTCCATGGCATAAAGAAATCCTCCTCATGGAGAAGTCAGGCAGACATGCACAGAAGGAAAAGCAGCTGCTTTGTGGATCTGGACTCCGTCTTGGGTTTGCTGAATGGGGGACAGAGAAATGGCTGGCAGCCTTTGTCACCTGATGGCCACTAGTGGAGGGTAGCAGAGATGAGGAGTCTAGACCCAGAATCGAGGTGCCACCTGATTTGAGTGATACGTACACCCAGGACGATTGAGCAGGTGTGTAGCTGGTAGGACATCCAGACTCAGGCCACAGCCTTTGCTTTCTTCCTTTCCTTCCCAGAATAATTGCCAAGGGAAGTTAATATCCCTGATCCTGCTTTCCTAGGAGATCTTGTTTCTCATTTGACAAGTGAGAAGAGGTGGGAGTGGGGAAGAAAGCTATCCCTCCTCCACTATTTGTCTGCAGGCATTATCCACCTGCAGTTGGAAGACTTCTTTTATTTTATTTATTTGTTTGTTTTTTAGGCAATTGGGGTTAAGTGACTTGCCCAGGGTCACACAGCTAGTAAGTGTCAAGTGTTTGGTCTGAGGCCGAATTTGAACTCGGGTCCTCCTGACTTCAAGGCCGGTGCTCTATCCACTGCGCCACCTAGCTGCCCCGGAAGACTTCTTTTAAAGGCTCATTTGGGTTTCTATATGAACTGAAGTGCTATTAGATAGTATTGCCCTTTACTGTGCTTTTTGCCCATTACATGTTCCATTCAGAATTTAGAAGAGAGAATTCTTTTGTGAAGACAGAGTTAGAAACTGAGTTGGTTCCCATCAATTGGGGAATAGCTGAGCAAGTTATAGGATATAAGTGTGATGAAATGCTATTGTGCTGTAAGAAATGATGAAGGGGATGGTTTCAGAGCGACCTGGTAAGACTTGTATGAACTGATGCAGAGGGAAGCGAGCAGAAGAACTAAGACAGCAATTTATACAATGACAACAATATAGGAAAGATAAACAACTGTGAAAGACTTAGAAACTCTGATTAAGGTAGGGACCAACCATGATTTCAGAGGACTAATGATGACCTATTTATCTGCTGATAGAGGAAAAATACTGAGTACAGAATGAGACTTTTTTTTTTATGTGGACTGCATAAAATTTGGAATTGACTATACACATTTGTAACAGGTTTTGTTTTCTTCCTTTCTCAATGGGGGTAAGTGGTGGCAGGAGGTAAAGAAGGTAGATTTTTGCCGATTGAAAAAACAAAATTTGATTAACGAAAAATTTTTAAATAGTTTGCTGATTTGAGAAATATTTTTTTTTCTTTTATGTCTTTATTGTAACACCAGAATCAACAAATGAAAAAGCATTTACTATATGCCAGGTGCACTGCGCTGGAGATAGGAATACATAAAGGTAGTCCCTGGTCTCAAAGAGCATACATTCTCAGAGACAACACATACATGTGGCCAGCGAACAGAGTTTTAGTTTTGGCAGTCATAGGAAATGGTACATTGTTCCATAAGACAATCAACTGATATGCCCTTTCCAAAAACAATGGGAGTATAGATTTTATTACTATGCTCACAAGAGATTTTTTTCCTGATTTAATTTCCCGAGAGAAATTAATGTTATACTGTTACATTAATAACTAATTACTAATGTGTGATCCATCCTCTTCTGTTAAGGTCCAAATCCTGGAGAATGATGGAGAGATCAAATCAGTCGCTGAAGGGCATGGCTGAGTGCAGACATTGCTCCTGACCTCCAAAGCTTAGGCAGGATTCCACCCAACTGGGAAAACCAATTTCATTTTATAGTCTGGTTGTCTGTGCCTAGGGAAGGAAGCCCCTGTCCTTGGTCCCCTCCACTAGAGTTATGGGCAGCCCAGCTCCTGAAGGAGAAAACCAGCCCGTGTGGACCCATCTGGTCCTGGGGACTTTTTCTTGGGGAGCTCATTTATGGCTTGTTCAATTTCTTTTTCCAAGATAAGGTTATTTAAGGATTCTATTTCCTCTTCTATTAATCTGAGCAGTTTCTCTTTTGTAAACATTCATCCATTTCACTCAGATCGTCGGGTTCATTGGCACATAACTGGGCAAAATAGCTCCAGACCCTGGCTTTGATTTTCTCTTCATTGGTGGTGAAGTCACCCTTTTCCTTTTTGACACTGGTTAATTTGGGTTTTCTTCTTTTTTCCTTTTTTTTTTTAAATAAAATTAACCATCGGTTTATCTATTTTGCTTTGTTTTTATAAAACCAGCTCCTAGTTCCATTTATTAGTTCAACGGTGTTACTACTTTCGCTTTTATTAATCTCTCCTTTGATTTTCAGGATTTCCAATTTGGTGCTTAATTGGGGATTTAAAATTTGTTTTTTTTTCTAGTTTTTTTTTTTTTTTTTTTTTTTAGTTGCATGCCCAATTCACTTATCTGCTCTTTCTCTTTGTCAGTTTTACTGATCCTTAAATGTTCAGAGGGAGTCCCTCGGAGCTAGGGACACAAACCCGCGAAGCCTCAAGAAGCTCACAAAACCTGCGCCCGGCGCGCAGACGCAGACGCTCTAGCGTAAGAAAGCGGAACCACACTGCCTTCTGGGGGATGGAGTCCAGGTGAGCGCGTGCCCGGCAAGAGCCTTCCGCTTCCGGACTCCATTTCCCAGAAGGCGCAGCGCGCCCCTCCTGTTGCGTACTTCCTCTTGACCTTTCCAGCTTGTCCCTAGCGCATGGCCGTAGGGCGCGACGCATTGTGGGATCGTTCTTCCGGTGTTTAGAGTCGGGAGTAGAGGGCCGCCATCCGACCTGGGAAGTCCGACTTCCAAACTTGGACTGTTGGTGCGGATCCGAGGGGCCGAGCCCTGCGGGGGAGGGAAGGAGGGGAGAGGGAGTGCGCAGGCGCGACGACCCCTTCTCCAGCCCCGCCCCCGCTGCGGCTTCCTATTCTAATTGATCCTATGGGGGGAGGGGGGCGTAAAAGGGCCATTAGACACGCGCGCCCGCGTGAGCGACTGTGCGTGTAAGTGTCGGAGCTGGGCGGATCAGGGCGCCCACCCCCTTCTACCCCAAAAGGGCCCTCGTTGGTTTTGCAGAGGCCCAGGGATGGGGCCGTGCGCGTGGGCACAGACACTCCCCACGCGCGTGTGCACACACCCACGCCGTGCTCACGTGCACACCACACCCAGAGGCATACACACCCCGCTTACCACATACACCATACACCCCCGCCCACAGCAGAAGTGCACACACCACGCGCGCACTTACCCTGCCCCACACACGTGTGCACACTGACGTACACACCCATTTGCACACCCACGTGCACACGCGCCAAGCACGCACTGCACCGTCTACACACTGTCTACACACGCTCATAAGATACCCCACGTGCGCACACACATCTGCTCACACTCCCCCTCACACACCCCAGGGGCACACAGAGCTTGCTCGGGCCCCTCCTGCTGCCTCCCTTCCCACCCTGGCTAGTGTCCTCGAGGGCCTGGGGTGGGGGTCCCGGCTGAAGTGACCTTGCTTCTGAGCCCCCAGGTCCCAGCTTTCCGGGAAGGGGAAGGCGGTGGAGGCTGCCCCCCGGGAGGAGGAGCTCCCCACGCAGCAGCCCCCCAAGGGGAAGGAGCCCCCCACGCAGAAGGAGCCCCGTGTCTCTAGCTCCAGGGCAGCCTGTGGTGAGAGCCGGCCCAGGACCCCGCCCGCCTGGTCATCTTGGCCGTCCTGGCTGAGCAGAGAGGGGGTGACCATGGAACACGTGGCCGGAGTGCTCAGAGGGAGAGGTGAGCATCGGCCAGCTGTGGGGAGAGAAGGGAGTGAGTCCGCAGGTCCCCGGTTCTGGGGGTCTTCCTGGCCTTTGGTCTGGCCTGGGTCAGCCAGGCAATGGGCCCTTAGGATTCCGCACCCATCAGCGGCCTGCATGCGGCCAGAGCAGAGACCGAGGGGGCCGAAAGAATGACCGGTGAATGACCGGTGCGGACCGTGCCTTTGGCAGCTCGGGAAGAGGAGAGGAGCGAGTAGGGGGCAGCGACCCAGAGGAGGCCTGGGGGGCGTCGAGGGGGGCTTTCCTCGGCAGCCGCTGGCCCACTTCTCTACCTCCATCTTTGTCTTTGTCCAGGTGCTCTCCTTCCCCGAGCCTGGGGTGCAGAGGCTGAGGCCTGGAGGACTTCTGGGGTCCTCCCCACCAGCCTTTGGGTGAGTTGTGCTCGTCTCTCTTACGTGTCATCTCGTGCCCTGTCGTTTCTGGCGTTGGATACAATGTCTTGCCTTTATCTTGGATGGTGTCAACTTTACCCAAGTACCCCGAAGGACCTGAGCCTGGCGACCTTTCCCAGAAGTTTGCGGTTTTAATGGATGATACAGCGTAGGCTGTGTGTGTGGGTGTGTCCAAATGGCTGTGTAAATATATCCACCAGTATGTGTAGTATACCTGCTCACATGTAAGTTATTATAGCGAGAATGTCACTATTATAAATGGACAAATTGTAGATTGTATGTATAGACTTCGATGAGGAGTAGTTTCTGTTCTCAGTGTTATTAATTATGCAAATTATTTCTCTGATGTTGAATTGACCTTCCGTTGCTGGTATAAATCTAACTTGATTGCAGTGATTGATGTTTTTGGATAAATTGTTGTACCACTTTTGCTAAGATTTTCTTTAAAACTTTTAGATTGATATTTGTTGGTCTATGTTTTTCTTTCTTTGCTTTATCCTTGCCTGATTTAGGTCTTAAGATTATATCTAGGGGCAGCTAGGTGGCGCAGTAGATGGAGCACTGTCCTTGAAGTCAGGAGGACCTGAGTTCAAATGCGGCCTCAGACACATAGCATGCACTAGCTGTGTGACTCTGGGGAAGTCACTTAACCCCAATCGCCTCACCAAAAAAAAAAAAACAAAACCCAAAAACAAACCAGGCCCTACCCTGAAGGATCTTACAGTCTAGTGGGGGAGACAACATGCCAACAGATACAGACAGAATAAGTAGGAAAGAAAGAACAGAGGAAAAGCGATGGAATTAAGAGGATTGGGGAAGGCTTCCTGGAGAAGGTGGGAGTATAGTCGGGACTTAACGGAAGCCAAAGAGGTCAGTAGTGGGAGTGAAGGGAGGGCATTTCAGACCTGAGGGACAGAGACAACGTCTGGAGCCAAGAGATGCAGCCGGGAGGCTGCTGTCTCTGGATGGAAGAGTCCGTGTTTATGGTGTCAAAAGACTGGAAAGGTGGGAGGGGGCTGACTTAGGATGGATACCAGACAGAACATCTTATATTTGCTTCTGGGGGCAATAGTGAGCCCCTAAAGTGGCCCAAGCAGACCTTCACGTTAGGACAGTCCCTTTAGGGTCTGAAAGGAGGATGGACTGGAGTGGGGAGGGACCTGAGACAGGCAGACCCCCTGCCGGTACGGGCCGAAGTCCGGGTGTGAGGGGATGAGGCCTGCACCCGGGTTGGAGGAGAGAAGTGGGCAGATTGGAGAGATGTTGCACAGGTGAGACTGACCAGCCTTGGAAACAGGTTGTATGTGGGGACTGAGAGATAGTGTGGAGACAGAATGACACCCAGGTGGTGGGCCTGAGGGCCTGGGAGGATGGTGGTGCTGTGGACAGTGATGAGCAAGCAAGGAGGTGTGGGGGAAAGATTAGAAGTGAGATGTGGACATATTTAAAAAGGTCCATGAAATTCTATCGCAAATTCATCTTGGACCAGAAAGTTTCCATCCCCACCCTCCTTTGGATTAGTTTAATTAAATTTTGTGAAATTTGGATTATCTTAATTTGGAAATTAAATGGGAATCTTAAATTTCTCTTTGCTGTTCCCTTAATTTGGGTATTTTATTCTTTTGCAAGTAATCCTCTATATCTTTTTGAGTGCTCAGGGTTTTTTCCATATAACTGTGTATGTAGTAGGTTCTGATAATTCTTTTTATTTCTTCTGTTTGTTGTGGTTTCACCTTGTTTTTTTTAGAATTAATTTGATGTGCTACCCTCTTTTTAATCATATTGTCTAAAGAGTTATCAATTTTGTTATCTTTTCAAAAGGTTTGACTTTTTAAGTTTTTATTGATCAGTCTTCGGTTTCTATTTCTATTTTAATTTTGCTGATTTCCTTTTTTAGGATTCTTTTAGTTTTGTTTATTTATTATCTTTCTAGTTTTTAAAACACATATTTAGTCCTGTCTTTTTTTACTTAGTTATTGTGTGAGTGAATGAACAAATGCAAATGCATTTATTAAGCTCTTCCTGTGACTAGACAGATGAATGGGATGGACCAGTGAAGCCTTGTTTGATGTCTAGGAATACTCAGTAAACACAGCAGGCTCTATGCACTAGTTTGGACACACATAGTCACTAGTCAGCTGGGTCGGGTCCTTTACCCGGAGGCATAGACTTCATAAGACCCTGGCGTGGAAGTCGGGTGTCGGGTAGAGTTGTAGAGGGAGTGCTGGCTGGGGGTGAGTGCAGGGTTCAGGAGCAGGTCAGTGGCAGTTTGTGAGAGGTCTTGGGTGGATGGTTGGTTATGATTTTTCTTCTGCGTACTGCTCTAGCTGCATCTCAGAAATTTTGGGATGTTGTCTCGTTGGCGTCATTTTTCACCTAGTTGTTCATTGTTTTTATGATTTATTCTTTGATCCACTCATTATTTAGGATTTCATTATTGAGTCTCCATTTAGGTTTGTTTCTTTTGCTTGTGCTCCCTGACTTTATTACTATTTTTATTTCCTCATGGTCTCTAAAGTATGTGTTTAACATTTTCTTTTTATAAACATTTATTTGACAATGTTCAAAACTCCTGAATGCAAGCTGAATCAAGTTAAAACGCATTTGGAAATTGTTTAAAAAATTAAATAAAAAATACGCCACAACATAGTGCTAATTTGTGGTTTTCTGAGTCAGTATGGAGCCCTTCTGTTTGAGTTTGGGACCCACTGCCCTAAAGCATAGTCAGTATTTTGATGAAAGTGCTATCTAGTGCAGAAAAATAGGTATATTCTTAGTGGTCTCATTCAGAAGGTGCCGTAGTTAGCTCTTAATTATCTAACAGTTTATTCACCTCTGTATTTCTCTTTTTGTTTCTCTTTATTTTAAATTTGTTCATCTATGTGAGGAACCCTAAATTCTCCTGCTTATTTTACACTGCTATCTTTTTGAAATGTGGTTAATTTTTTCTTTATGAGTTTGGATCCCATGCCAGTTGGCACATAAATGTTCAGTGCTGATGTGGGTTCATAGGATCATTGATACAGAGCTCAAAGGGACTTCAGAGGCCACTGAGACCAATGCCTTTATTTCCTTGACTGTAAAATGATAACCTCAAGGCCCAGAATAGGGAAGAGACTTAGGATCACAGGAACAGAGGATTACGGATACGTAAGGAGAAAGGACCACAGAGACCATTGATTCTAACCCTCTCATTTTACAGATGAGCAAACTGAGGCCCAGTGACAAGGTCACATAGGTCGTAAGCATCAGAGATAGGATTTGAACTCAGAACTCCAGACCCTTTCCCCTGTTCTACCTCTATGCTTCCTTTAAATAGAATATAATTTCCATGTTTATCTCTGTTGATATTGTGGATTTTTATTTTTGCTTTGCCGAGTTGCAGAATTGCAACTCCTGTTTTTCTTTCCTGATCCACACGATAGATACATAGTTATTTTTTTTCTAGCTTGTTTTGATTCTGTTTTTCTTTTTTTAGGTATGTTTTGTGTAAGCCACAAATTGTAGTCGTTTTTTCTTATTCATTTGTTTTATCCATTTATCTTTCATTTTATCGGTTTAATCGATTCACATTTGAAGCTGCGACAGTTATGTTTATGTCTTTCTCCATTCACGTCTCTAGTGTTGCTTAAAAAAAGTTCAAAGTCCCTCCTCCAGCTTCTTTTGGGGGAGGGCGGCTTTGTGCCTTTTTCTAAAAAGAGTTTCTTTGCTTTGTTCTCATTAATCTCTCTTGCTTTCTGTCCAGTCTGCACTTTTCTTCTCTGATTCGTGGCCTCCGTCCGTCTTTATTTCTTCTTTGATCTCTTTGTTTATTAATGCAGTTAGAGCTTCTGAAGGACCAGATTTGAGCTGTCATTTCTGAGCAATTTGTATGTTCCAGATCTTGCCCCATCATCTTTTTTTCTGCCTCGTTCTCAGAAACATCAATTCACAAGGGAAGTAATAGAGATAGGAGCCAGGCCCAGTGGTAGAAGTTGCTGCATCCCATGTCTTTTGGTATGGCTCTACCTCTTGCCATCCCCAGGATCATTCTCCTTTCCTTTGACTGAATCCCTGTTCTCCCATCTTTCTCGGCACTAGCTGTACCTAGCTTCTGCTGTTTCTTCAGGCGAGATGTTGAGATAACACAAGACTCTTCTGTATCCTCTCAAAACTCCAGAAGGTAATGAAATGATGTAGTCTGAAAAGCAGAAGAGGTCAAAGTGCCACAGCGATGCCGTCCTGAAAACCTGAGCCTCATTATTGACACAGACAAACAGATGTTCAACGAGATATTGGGGTTTGAGACATCCTGAAAACAGAACAAAACCAAAAAACTGATGTGAGCAAATATTTGGCTTGCAAACACCCCAGACGCTAACACAGCAAAGGCACAAGAATGCCTTCTAATAGTCTTCTTTGAATATGCTATTGTCCTGTTCAGGCCCGACCTAGCACACTGGAGAGTCTCCCAGGTTCAGATTTTATTTTTATTTTCGGTTCCGGCTTCTCTCCCTCCCTCCACCCGTTGAAGAAGAGAGTCCCTTAAAAGACACCCTGGAGAATTCTGAAGAGTTTGATTCTTCTAGCCCCGACAGAAAAACCGAGGTGGCAGAGAATGCTGGCTGTCCAGAATGTGGTCTATAAATGACACACGAGGAGAGTGATTAGAAGAAAACAGGCTACTTCACATGTGGGAAATTGGACAGTGCCTAGCATGATTCCACTTTCTGCCTGAAACAAAATTCTGTTGTTTAACACCGCTGTTTTTCTGTTGATTCATTGCTGCGATGAATCATAGAACATTTGTGAATGCTCAGAACTAGGAACTAGGTCAACAAAAGGACAGTAGGGCACATGTAAACAGACCTCAGCTTGTTTCTTTCTTTCTTTTTTGGGGGGTGGGGTGAGGCAGTTGGGGTTAAGTGACTTGCCCAGGGTCATACAGCTAGTAAGTGTCAAGTGTCTGGTCTGAATGCAGGTTTGAACTCGGGTCCTCCTGACTCCAGGGCCAGTGCTCTATCCACTGTACCACCTAGCTGCCCCCACAGCCTACTTCCAGTGAAGAATTGTGCATAAGAATATAAAAAACATACGACTAGAAAATGGTGGGGGAGAGAAGGAGGATGCCTCCTGCGCGCCCGCGTTGTGCTTTACAGACCTGATCTCGTCCTGTGAGATTAGTTATAAATGCGGAACAAGGGATGAGATAGACAGTCCTCAGTGTACCTGTGTGCAGCCCTTGTATAAAGACAGACTTGGAGAAAGGTCTTGGCACTTTGGTTTGGATCCAGGCTGAGGAGGCACCGATGTCCGAAGTCACCTGTGGAGGGATGAGCCTCGTCACAGAAGTCACGGATCCATTGAAGTATCAGTAGTCCGAGTATCTCCCTTAGGATGTAATGCGCTTTGTAGGCGGTTAATAAGTGTTATATAAAGGGGGGGAGGGGTCAGATCTCCATTCTAGGGCTCCACAGTGCAGCGGAGGTGGCCATCTCTGAGAGAGGGCAGAGTACTCTTGGTGGTTGAAGATGACCTTCCAGCCTGAGAGAGTGTTTGTGGGACCCTGCCTCCCTAGTCAGTCTCCCCAGAATATAGAGTTCAGAACGAAAGTGGTGGCTGAAGTGTTGCTAAGTAGAAATTAATACGATTAACGTTGGGAACAGGACGGCTGATGTTAGTGCTGTGCGTCTGGTGTTTGTTTAGAGCTTAGGGATAATGTGCGTGGTTTTCTTGGGGTTCACTTAAGAGGATATATCAAGGTAAACTTCATCAATCAAGAACACAGTTTCTGTGCTGCTGAATTAAGTACAAAATGAGGCCCAGAGCAGTAGCTAATGAGAAAGTCGTTGAAGTAGAATCCTCAGAACTCGGAAGGCTCTGGAACTTTTCCTTGATCGCCTACAACTTTGTGTCTCTTGAGGCATGAGTTCAACAACTAAAGGGTTAAACAGGAGTTTTTTGATTCAGGAATCTGTGACCTTCAAGGATGTGGCCGTGGACTTCACCGGGGAGGAGTGGACACACCTGGAGCCTGCCCAGAGGGCCCTGTACAGGGACGTGATGTTGGAGAACTATGAGAACCTGGTCTTTCTGGGTAAGTGTGTCTGTCCCCTGGGGAGTCTTGGCGGTCTTCCTTGTAATTAGCTGTGAGTGACCTGAAATGTTGAGCTGAGTTTGGGCTGTTCTACTTGAATATTCAAGGCCGCTTCTCCCATGGCAGAGGATCCCTACTCTTTTTTTTTTTTTTTTTTTTTTTGGTGAGGCAATCAGAGTTAAGTGACTTGGCCTGAGTCACACAGCTAGTAAGTGTCAAGTGTCTGAGGCCAGATTTGAACTCAGATCCTCCTGACTCCAAGTCTGGAGCAGTATCTATTACATCACCTAGCTGCCCAAGGATCCCTGCTCCTTATGGCCAGTAGAGATAATGTTTTGTTCCTTCTTCCTGGGTGAAAAATGTCCCAACGCTTCATTCTACTAGCCCTGAGGCTGCAGCATCGCTGCTCCCTCCAATGTTTGCTAAAATACCAGAGGAGTTTGGAGGCTGTCTCCTCCAGGAGGCCTGCCGGGTCCCTTTCCTCGGGATTTCTGTGGGTACTGTGGTATTCTGCTTTGTACGGATTTCCTATTCCCTAGGCTGGAAGCCCCAAGAGGCAAACAATCCTGTCTTAAAGTTTCATCTTCCCCTTATGGTTCTCTACACACAGAAAGTACTCAGTAAAGCGTGGTGAATTACAAAAGAAATTCCCCTTCCAGGCTATTGGTCATAAGTCCTACTTTTGAGGACTTCAGGGGGTCCCTATCACTCTTAGATCTTCTGCTTGGCATTCAGAGCCCCTCACAGTCCAGCTCCTACCTTTCCTGGCTGATCCACATTTCTCTCCTTTGGGCATTCTGCAGCCATCAGAAAGGGCTCTTTTGCTTTTCCTCCTAGAAAAGAGGATTGTACATTAGCCTGTGAATAGCATATACCATTTGCTTTTCCTTTTATGTCAGTAATGAATTCAAGAGGTTGCTCTCAAAGCTGTCCTGTTTTGCTGTATTTTCTTCTGCTTTCTCTTGTTCATTGTAAAAAGGCTTCAGTGACCATCCTTTCTTTGACGTCTCCACACACTTGTACAGATTATCAACATATTTCGTATCTACTTATATGTATAGATGTTTTTTCCTTCAGCAGAATGTCAGCTCCCTTTGGGATAGTGATTTTTATGCCTTTCCTTTTTATCCCTAATGTCGAGCACAGGCCTGGCACATCCTAGGTGCTTGGCTAACATCATTGATTGATTGAAATGCCTGAATCTCAACTGAGATACAAGGAAAAAAGGTCTTAGCCTGTAAGCATGGATTGGGTCCAGTGAAGTAGGTCTGTAGATCGCACACCCTCGGAATACCAAACACGTGTGTGCACTGCAGGGGTCCTTTGCATCACACTGTAGGCCTCTCAGCTGCTTTCTTTTCCATAGCTAGAACTGAATTCTTAGATAGCTTTCTAAGCTCCCTTTTCAGCACTTTATCATTTCTGTGCCTATATGTAGGACTTCCTGTTTCCAAACTGGATGTGATCTCCCTGTTGGAGAGAGGGGAAGCCCCGTGGCGGCCCAAGGGAGGAGGCCCCCCAGGCCCTTGCCCAGGTAAGAAAGTGAAAAGTGGCAGGTGGGCATCATCTCCACACTGAGCAAAGGCAGCAGGTCCCCAGTAAGGCGGCCTCTGCCATGTTGGACTGTGTGTGGCCTCTCCTTAGAGTCCGTTAGGGAGTGTGGAAAAAAATCAGGCATCTCCTGAGCTCTCTCTTTCCTCTCCTGTTTCCCTGTCTCAGGGAATGAGGTATGTGTTTCTTCTTCTGTGTTGTAGAGTAATTTAAAATTTAGTAGCTGTCAATAAAAGAAGTAAGATTAAAGAATTTCACACTATCTTTGGTTTTGACTTACCTACATTTCCAGGCTATTTCTTTCTCTTCCCGGTAAGGGGGAGAATTTAAAAGAACGACAACAAAAATCCCATTCAGCCAAACCAGCCACGACATCCTAAAAGTCTAAGGCTAAAATCAGTTTTCTACTCTCGTGGTCTCCCTCCTCTCGTGCCTTTTGGTACCAGGCTGGTCAGACAGGCCTCAGAAAATCAGGCACAAAAAGAGCTGGTTGTGGGAAAAGGTCCCAGCTTTTGGAGAGAGAATTGCTCTTGGCTTTTTCCATGACTCTGGGAAGAGGGGCTTTCTCTGTCCCCCCCGCCACCCTATCAGCAGCGCAGCTTGCTCCGTAGCCCACACTGTGTGCAGGGAGGGCTTGCCTGGGCAGTACACTTGTGGAGCTGGATGGGATGGCTAAGAAGAGCAGGCCAGGGCCCAGGGAAGCAGCAGGCTCTGCAGGGATGCTTCACCCCGTGGGAATCGATGTGGATACCGCAAGAACGGAGGACCCAGAAGGGCCCCGGCAGTGTCAGAGGGAGGAGCTGCCTCAGTCCCATGTGGTACCAACTTTGGGGATTCTCTCTCATGTACTCAGGCATCTGCCTATTCTTTTTTTTTTTTTTTTAAGGATTTTATCAAAGTTTTTTTGTTTTTTTTTTACATCATAATTTCCTCCAGTATCTCTCTCTTTTTCCCTCCCAGAGAGCCATCTCATATTACAAATAGTATCTTTATAAAGACCAAAAACAAAAAAAAAAAGAGGAGAGGAAAAAAAATCAGTACAGTTTATTTATACATTAAAAAAAAATCCACTTCTCCCGCTTCTGCCAAGGGGTGGGTGGGGCATCTTCTCAGAGCTCTTCTTTTGAGCCATGCTTGCTTTTTATAGTTTTACAGCATTCGCTTTTGATATGTTTGTGGTTCTTTCTGTGCGCCTTGTTGTCATTGTACATATTGTTTTCTTGTCCTTACCTTCACTTTGCATCAGTTCATTTTTATCACATGCATCATTTCTTATAATAGCATAGTGGTATTACATTATATTCATGTTCTGCAGTTTGCTTAGCCTTTTCCTAATCAATGAGTATTTACTTTCAGTTCTTTACTGTTACAAAAAATGCTGCTATAAATATTTTGGTGTATATGGGGCCTTTCTTATCAATGACCTGCTTGCAAAATAAGCCTAGTAATAGAATCTCTGGGTCAAAGAGTATGGATATTTTATTTAGTTTACTCAAATAATTCAGTTGGCTTTCCAAAATGGTTGTACTGATTCACAGGTCCACCACCAATGCACTAGTATACTTGTCTTTGCACAACCTGGCCAGCATTGACTATTGCTTTTCATGCACCCATTCTTTCCACTGATGTAAATCTTAATAGGAGTGTTCTCATTTATGGGTGAAAAGTTTCATTGCTGCTATTGTTATCAGGCCATCTTAGTGAATGCCTTTGCTTTAAGTTTATTGTGTCTTCTGGCTGATTATCAAAGTTAAGCACACTGGTAGGGGTTGATGAGCTATCCAATAGTTTTAGGAGTCTGGACGCACAAAATACCTTGAACCTGGAATAGTAATGCCTCCAAAACCCAGCTTTTTTTTTTTTTTTGGTGAGGCAATCAGGGTTAAGTGACTTGCCCAGAGTCACACAGCTAGTAAGTGTTATGTGTCTGAGTCTGGATTTGAACTCAGGTCCTCCCGACTCCAAGACTAGAGCTCTATCCACTGAGACACCTAGCTGCCCCCCAAAACCCAGCTTTTGAGTTCAAGTTGGCAGGGTTGCCAGTAGGGGGTACTGTACTTATTTTTGAAAGAAACTTTTAAGTCAAATTGCTGTTATCTGATTTGTCATGCTTTTCATCATGGCCGCTTTTAAGACCATCTCTTGTTATGTTTTTGAAGAGTGACAAAAATGTGTCTGGTTGAGTTGAATTTGTTGTTTACTGCTTTTGGTATTCAGTGAATGTCTTTTGTCTTTTTTTCAATATTTTGAGAATTTTTTTAAAAAAGTTTTCTGAAACATTAAATAGATTCTGAAATATATTAAAGAGTTTTTTTTTAACAATATGGGGGAAAAACAGCAGTTCTGAAATTTTTCCTAATTTCCCAGTTTTCCAGGTCCATCAATTTTAGCTGCCTAAATTGCAAGTTGTTTTCCAGCTCCCATTTCAAACCTACTTTTTCCCCTTCCTGTATGGTTTTTCATATATTTCCCTGAAGAAGATATTTCAGCTTCCCATGATTGTTGTTTTCTTAGAATATCTGTGAGTGCTTCTAGTTCCCTTGGATGTCATTAATTTAGTACTTAGTAGCCTGGTATTCTTAGTATCTTCTCCCGTTGTTGGCTTTAATTCCTTCTAAGTAGTGTTCTACCTAGGTCAAATTGTGTCTTGTTCTCTTGATGAAAGAGATAGAAACTAGAACTTACTCTAAAGAAGTTTCCTTTCTTTCATGGCCAGCAGTGGCCAGTAACTTTTTGAACATTTCTTTCAGATGCCCTTAGTCAGGAGACCAGGTTTGAAACCAAAGATGCAAGTCTGATAAAATGCATTTACATGGGGGAGTCATCCAAGATGAGATGTCCAGTGAATGTTCCCTGGCATTCCAGGACAACTGAATCAATGGAACCAATGGAATGTTCTGCTAATTTAGAGATACAGAGGGACAACCAGGAGAGGAACTCCAGACTAACAACAGCCCCACAGAGAACAACTTGTAATGAAATGACCGGACCACATTGTATGACTTTGGAAGGAAATTTTAATCTGGCGTCCATCTTTGTTCCATCATGGAGAAATCCTGTGGAGAAAAGTCTCCATAAATATAAGACACTTGAAAAGCAAGTAAAGGATTTTTCCAACCTACTTATTTGCAGTGCTTTTTCCTTAGGGAAGAACCTTTCTAAGTATGATAAATGCAAGAAGCCCTTTAGTTACCACTCAGACCTAATTAAATTTCATAGAACACATACTGGAGAAAAGCTCCATGAGGACAATGAAAAGGGAAAAACCTTTGGTAGAAGATCATGTGTTACTGGATGTCCAAAACTTCAAATTGGAGAGAAACATGAATGTCACAAATATGGGAAAACCTTTAGCCACCGAAAAAGATTGATTAAAATGAAGAAAATTAATATTAGAGAGAAGTCCTTAGAATGTAATGAATGTGGGAAAGTCTTCAATGATAACAAAATACTTGAAAACCATCACAGAATCCATACTGGAGAGAAACCTTTTGAATGTAATGAATGTGGGAAAGGCTTCAGCCAGAGAGGAAACCTTATTACTCATCAGAGAACTCACACTGGAGAGAAACCATTTGAATGTAAAGAATGTGGGAAAGGCTTTAGTCAGAGGGGAACTCTCATTAGCCATCAGAGAACTCATACTGGAGAGAAACCCTTTGAATGTCATGAATGTGGGAAAGCCTTCAGTGAATGGGGATCCTTTAATAGACATCTTAGAACTCATACTGGTGAGAAACCCTTTGAATGTCGTGAATGTGGGAAGGGATTCAGTCAGAGGGGAACTCTCATTAGCCATCAGAGAACTCATACTGGAGAGAAACCCTTTGAATGTCATGACTGTGGGAAAGCCTTCACTTCAAGTAATGGACTCAAAACCCATCAGAGAAATCATACAGGTGAAAAACCCTTTGAATGTCATGAATGTGGAAAAGCTTTCAGTGAGCGTAAAGTACTCAGAATCCACCAGAGAACTCATACAGGGGTGAAACCCTTTGAATGTAATGAATGTGGGAAGGCCTTCAGTGACAATAATGTCCTCAAAAGCCATCAGAGAACTCATACTGGAGAAAAACCTTTCGAATGTCAGGAATGTGGCAAAGGCTTCAGTCAGAAAGGAACACTTATTAGCCATCAGAGAACTCATACTGGAGAGAAGCCCTTTGAATGTCAGGAATGTGGCAAAGGCTTCAGCTGGAGAGCAAGCCTTATTGCCCATCAGAGAACTCACACTGGAGAGAAACCCTTTGAATGTAATGAATGTGGGAAAGGATTCAGACAGAGGGCAAACCTTACTACACATCAGAGAACTCATACTGGAGAGAAACCTTTTGAATGCAGTCAATGTGGGAAAGCTTTCAGTAAGAGTAATATTCTCAAAACACATCAAAGAACTCATACTGGATTGAAACCATTTGAATGTAATCAATGTGGAAAGGCTTTCAGTGATGGTAATGTTCTCAAAAGCCATCAGAGAACTCATACTGGAGAGAAACCTTTTGAATGTCAGGAATGTGGGAAAGGCTTTAGTTGGAGGGCTAGCCTTATTACCCATATGAGAACTCATACTGGAGAGAAACCCTTTGAATGTCACGAATGTGGGAAAGCCTTCAGTGAGTGGGGATCATTTAATAAACATCAGAGGACTCATACTGGAGAGAAACCCTTTGAATGTCATGAATGTGGGAAAGGATTCAGACAGAGAGTAAACCTCATTACCCATCAGAGAATTCATACTGGTGAGAAACCTTTTGAATGTAATGAATGTGGAAAAGCCTTTAGTGAGAAGAGACACCTTATTAGACATCAGAGAACTCATACTGGAGAGAAATCTTTTGAGTGTAATGAATGTGGGAAAGCCTTTGTTGAGAGGGGGTCCTTTAATAGACATCAGAGAACTCATACTGCAGGGAAATCTTTTGAATATAATGAAAATAGGACAGCCATTAATCAATGGGGAACCCTTATTAGCCATGAGTCAAGTCACACTGGAGAAAATTCTTTGAATATATTTAATGTGGGAAAGGATTCAAACAGAGGAGAAACCTTATTATAAGCCTAACAGAAGACTTGGTTTAGAGGAAAAAGTGGATATCGGGGAGGCTTCAGGGAGAAAACAGGCTTATTAGACATCAGAGAATTCATAGGGGAAAGAAATTTTTTGAGTATTTTATGTATATGTATGCATTAAAACTTCCAGCACCAGTAAAACAACTTACGTAGTGACTACAGTAATGTAAAACAACCTTGAAAATTTTTGGAAATCTAATCAATGAAATGATAATTTACATTGATTCAGTTGTAATCAGTTATCAGAAGGCTAATTGGCAGTGAAGTCACTGATTGTATGTTCAGTATAGGAAATAGATTTTCCGACACAGCCAAGGGGACTTTGTTTTGTTTAACTATGCTTATTATCAGAGAGGGCTTTTATTTGGAGTAGGGGGAGTTATCAGGGGAGAGCAAGAGGGTAGGAATTGTTGTTCAGTTGTGTTCAACTCTTTGTGAACCTATTTGGGGTTTTCTTGACAGAGATACTGGAGTGGTTCGCCATCTCCTTCTCCAGTGAACACCGAGACAAACAGGGTTATGTGACTTGCCCAAGGTCACCTAGCTAGCAAGTGTCTTAGGTCAGATTTGAACTCAAGAAGATAACTCCAGGCCCAGCGCTCTATCCATTGTGCCACCTAGCTGCCTTGTGGCTAGTAGTAATAGTGATGCTTAAAAATCTGTGTCAGTGAAATATTTAAAAATGCAGAGAAGAGAGCAGAAAAAGTTTCAGACAAGCAGGGATTATTTATTTCTCTTGTGTTAAATTTAATATTTGCTTAAACTGCACATAATAGGATTTCAGTTTGAAATACAGTCTTTTTTGTCCTTTGTATATGTAGTATTGTAATAAATTTTTGAACAAAATAATAAAGGTTCACAATTTTATATGCAATCTTCTTTTTCTGTTCTATATATCTTTATGTTTAAGATGATAATAAAACAATTTTAATGGAAAAAAAAGAAAGCATTTAGCCAGATGATCTGCCTCATTTATCATCACAGCATTCATGTTGGAGAGAAATGCTGTAAAATGTTATGAATATGGAAAATGCTTCAGCCCATCCCAGGATTCATACTCAAGAGAAAAATTAGTGTTCCAGATGGGGAGATGCAGGTCATGTGTAAGGATGGCTGGGTTGCTAGGTGGGATGAGATGAGAAGCATGTTCTCGTCAGGGGTCAACTAGCTAGTAGACACTCACCAACTTAAAAAAATAACCACAAACCACAGCCCTGGGATGACAAGAGTCCTGAATTGGAGTGTACTGACTTCCGTAGGTACTGTGCTCATGGTTTCTGGAAGTGCAGCTTGGACAATGCTGTTCCAAGCGGAGACAAGGAGAAACAGGGAATGATGGCTGGATGAGATATGAAGTGCCATCATGTCATCCACGCCATTCGGTGGTCATAGTTGCCGATAAGGCCTTTTGCAAACCTTCAAGTGCTCGCAGGTAGTAGTAGGAATGGTGGTGGTAGTTAATGGTCATTATCATTGTTCTTGTCATTCTCCCATGGTTTTAATTATCATTTGTATGCAAATGACATCCAGAGATTAGGGTGTGTGTGTGTGTGTGTGTGTATTTGATAGATAGGTATCTTAAATTCAACAGTGTTCAAAACCAGCTCTTTATCTTTCCCTCCCAAAACCTTCCTCCCTTCCAGACCTCCCCCTTTCAGTCAAAGGCGCCATCATCCTCTGATTTTTCCAGGTTTATACCCTTCTCATGATCCTGGACTCCTCCCTTTTCCTCACCTCACATATCCAGTTAGTTGTAAAACTTGCCCTTTCTACCTTCACAACACTTTGGAATCCATCTCTCTCTCTCCACTTTGGCCCTCATCATCTCGAAACTCAATTATTGAAACAACCTTTGAATGGGGCTTCCTGTCTCAAGGCTCTTGGCCCTCCAGTGTGTTCTATATGCTGCTTGCCAGAGTAATTTTCCCTAAGCACAGATCTGACCATGGCACTCTCCCCATTCAACTCTAATGCTTTCTTCTGCCCCTATGATAAAATAGAAACGGTTTAGCTTCTTAAGCCCTACATGACCAGGCTATGATTTCTCTCTACAGTTTCAATGGACATTATTCCCCTCTTGTACTCTTATGATTCAATCAATTGACCTTTGCTTTGTTCCTCACACAGGACACTCCATCCCTCTCTTCCTGCCTCCCTTACCCCTTTGCCTTTATACTGATCATCCCACATGCCTGAAATGAATCCTCTCCTTACTGTTGCCTCAAAGGTCCTCTCTTTCTTTAAGAGGAAACTCAGGTTGTTTCTGATTCCCCAGCTGCTACTCACTGCCTGAAAGATGGGTGAGGGACTCAGAGCAAATTAAAACAACTGAGGGGTCAGCTTGGTAAAGTGACATAGAAGGAAAATGACAGGAGCTGTTGGAAGACAGACATACTCATGCTGTGTTGGTGGAACCATAAATTAGTTCAACCATTCTGGTAAAACTCTTTGGATCATTCCCCGCCCCCCCCCCCCCAAATCATTAAGTTGCAACTATCCTTCGACTCAGTGATAGCACCGTTGGGCATATTAACTCCTCAAATCATGAAATGTTATTGTGCTGTAAGAAATGATGAAAAGTAGAGAATCGGAGAAACCAGATAAAAGCTGGAGACCAATTCAATGATGACCATGCAGGCCCTGGGCTTCCCACAAATGCTGACAGATTGGGTCCCCAGAGCACAACTACTACTTCCCTAAAGATGCTAGGGTAATTTGGTGGGTTTAGGGAGTGATTTCTCAGATGCTTTTGTTCACAGGCCCCACCAGTGTGCTCCCCTATCGATTATCAGTTGATACAATTAACCAGTCAGGTGTGTGAGAGCTGCCCCCCAAGTCCTTCCTCTATGCTACATACAACATAAATACAAAATAAATAAAAGGTAGTTTGGGGTGGGGGTGTTCTAGCAGCTTGGGGGACCAGCAAAGGTATAGATGATGGCACTTGGCAATGAGCTGACTGTTGAGAGGAGCCTGGGATTCCATGGGTTGAAGTGAGAAGGAATTGTTTTTTTCCTGAGAGATGGCCCATGCCAAGGTACAGAAAAAGGAGTTTGAAGGTTATGTATGGAAGTAGGCCAGTGTGGTGGGATCACAGACTGTAAGGACAGAGTGAAGTGAGTAATAAGTCTGGAGAGTTAGGAAGGGACGACCTTATGGAGTATTCTAATACCAAGCAAATGTCTGTTTGGCTCTAAAGCCCCAGAAAGCCATTGGAGCTTGTTGAAGGGAGGCAGGGACTAATTTTGATACCCTTACTTTAATCAGGTATTTACTCAGGTCATTGTGATTTAATGGTATCAGTGATTGAAAGTGGAATAGAGTTAAATTTGATTTAGTTTCCATTGTAAGAATGAGTTATGTAGGCTATAATTAATCTACCATGTATTGAAAAATATATGAATTGGATTGGATTTATCAGATAGAGTCATACTGTATTAGTTTAGGCCTGTTATATGTATTTATTGGTATTTACACCACCACCACCACCCACCCGTCCTTACCAAGTGTGCTCTGCTTGACGTAAGGTTCCTAAGCCTCAGTAAGACCCCTTCCTACCTGTGAATCGCTGCTACCATTCCCAAGTGACCTTTGCTTTAAAACCACAACTTTCTTGGTCCCTTAGGAAACTGTTGGCAAACACTAGTGTTCGGTAGCCTTTGGAAAACCCTCCTCTCAGTGTTCTTGAACCCTAGAATGCTGCTGATAAGTGAATGGCCCAGGGCCTTGGGGTCTTTGGGGTGGGTCCCCAACTGCCTCTGATAAAAGAGTTATGATTGTTGGATGGTGCCCTTAACCAGTCATAGGAGTGCCCCTGCTTCTGAAGATTAGACCATCATAAGAGTTTCTTTGCTTCTGAAGAGATGGACTAGGGACCTCCAAGGGACTCCCCAAGGTCTATAAAACCACTCAGCCTCTGAGCACTGAGGTCCTTGACCTTGAGGAAGATCTTGGGTCCAATTGCTTAGGGACCATAGGTCTCCCTAATAAATTGATCAATCATGCTCAGAGCTCTGCCTCAGTGACTTTGGTTACAGACTGAATTTTGTGGCCCATGTATGATCAGATCTTTCTTGCAGGAAAATCAATTTAGTAGTTGTGTGAAGGATGACTGGAATGGGAGAGGTTTGAGGCAGGGAAAACAAGTAGTATTCCCAGTGAGAGAGGACGGTAATGGCTTTGTGAGTGGAAAGGAAGAGACATAAGTAAGAGTTGTTGTGGAGATAGACACGGCAAAATTCAGCACATGGTTGGACGTGGAATGAATGAGCAGGTGAAGGACCCGTAGTGAGATCTCTGCAGATATCCTCAGTCCCCCGTTCACCGATGTCTTTGGTCTCCATGATCTGTAACATCATTTCAGCCAGGCCACACACAGCCATGTTCATCCCCTTGATCTTACTATCTCCATAATCTACAGCTCTGCAAATATTCTTCCAGGCCATATGTTTCTTTAAATTTTGAACTTAAACACCAAAAAAGAACATTTCATATATACAGCAGACATGAGAGGATTCTTTAGAAAGCAGCGGGCTATATATTGTGGTCCTTAGTTCTTGAGGAGGACCCAATTGACATCACCATGCTAGAGTCAGGTTACAGTGTGTCCGAATGTGGCTGATCAGACCACACGAGCTTAGAACGCTCTGCCACAGGTCAGGCACAAATAGTCCATGTGAACATTTGGGCTGGAGTCTCTAAATCTGTGCATTTCGCATTTCTTTTGAGCTCTTCAATTCTGCTTTGCTCAGAGCATAGCACCTTCTCTGATGGGGGCACGCCATGCTGAGCAGTCCTGTGCCGGCGTCTCCCCTGTCACATAATCACTCCCAACATTCTTAAGGGAGACCTTGAGAGTGTCCTTGTATCGCTTCTTCTGACCACTGTGTGAACGCTTGCCCTGTGTGAGTTCTCCGTGAAAGTCTTTTTGACAAGCGAACATTTTACATTCGAACGGTGTGGCCAGTCCATCGGAGTTGTGCTCTCTGAAGCTGAGTCTGGATGCTGGGCAGGTCATCGTGAGAGAGGGCCTCAGTGCCTGGTACCTCATCCTGCCAAGTGGTCTTCCGAATCTTCCTAAGACAATCCAAATGGAAGCGATGCAGTTTCCTGGCCTGGCACTGGTAGGCTGTCCAGGTTTCACAGGCATACAGCAATGAGGTTTCACAGTGGCTCTGTAGACCTTCAGTGGTAGTCAGTCTAAGGGCTATGTATATATATATACATACATACATATATAACTTCTACAAGTTAGTTTCAAAATTGTCCTGCCTATTTCCTTCTGAGTTCAGTACAATTCCATAATCATTTATGTGTCAGACACTGTATTAGGTTCTGGGCAGTCCCTGCCCATACGATTTAAAGGGGGAAGACTGCAGCAGAGGAGGCTGGAAGGGGAGGGTCCTGGGAGGGGGCCAGGTCCAGCAGCAGAGCTGCAGATGTGGCCTGCAGTAAGCAGCAATGCCCAGGGCTTGGCTCTCTACAGGACAGCTTTGAGGGGGCCAGGCGCCCCCCTGTCCAGCCTCCAATCAGCCGCGAGAGGAGGCAGAGGCGTTGGGAAGGTGTTGTGTGAACAAGGCTGCATCTGACAGTATGGTGAGGAGGAGGTTCGAGTTGATCTGCTTCTCTTGGGAGGAACATCTTGTTTCTCGGAGTTCAGACCAAGCAGAGCTACCATTGGAAAATGGAGTAAGCTAGAATTTCCTTCTGTTTTCTTCTCTGCATTTTTTAGAAAGTTAGACAATAGCGCTCTTTTTGGGGGGAGATATTATTGCTACAGGGCAGCTGGGCGGTGCAGTGGGTAGAGTGCTGGGCCTTGAGTCAGGAAGACTCATCTTGGGGAGTTCAAATTCAGTCTCAGACACTTAGATGTGTGACCCTGGGTGAGTCACTTAACCTGGTGTGCCTCAGTTTCCTCATCTGGAAGATGATTTGGAGAGGGAAATGGCAAACCACTCCAATATCTTTGCCAAGAAAACCCCAAACAGGGCCACGAAAAGTTGGACACGACTGAAAAACACCTGAACAACATTATTGTGACCCTTCCTTCCTGTCCTCATTCCCAATTTAAAAGAGGGAAAAAAGACAAATTTGCCATCAACACGTATAGTCAGGCAAGATAGAGCGACCCAGGGGCCACAGCCATAGCCCTGTTGTTCATCTCATCAGGAGGTTGTGACGAGCTTCCCCACCAGTCACCTCCACGTGGCGGGTCATTGACTGCCTTGATCAGAGTTCGAGTCTCTGCAGTGTTGCTGTCCGTGTGTGAATTGTTTTCCTCTTTCTGCTGCCTCCATTCCCTGTCCGTGCCTTCCAGGATCCTCTAAAATTGTCTCTCGTCCTTCCTCACGGCACGGTGATGCTCCATTACCGTTCTTCAGTTCAGCCTCTCCCCAGTTGTCTCAGAGGCACCTCCTTAGATCTTAGTTCTTTTCCCTGCCCTCTCTCCCTCCTTTAATTCCACCTTCAGGAGTTTTATTTGTGACTGTTCCCTCCCTGGTATTGTGTTAAGCATGCCCCCTCCCTATTCCTACTTATTTCCCTGTTGGTGTTTTGTATACCAGACTGGGGTGTGTGAGTGCACAGCCCTCCTTTGTTGGGTCAGATAAATGAGGCTTCTCTGATGCCTGCTCCCCACCCCTTCCTCCATGTTTATACACCCTTCTCACCACCATAGTTATGGGAAATGGCAAGTCCTACCCCCTTCTTTCTCCTTTCCACGGAAAGTATTCCTCCTCTAAGGTGGCTTCTCTTGGCCCTCTTCAGACACTTAGAACAGAACCAACCCCCTACACCACCTCCCTCCCCTTTCTCTTATTTATCTCCCTTTGACAACATGAAGTTTCTGAAGGGAGATTTTATTTGTTTCTTTTCCTACTGTGAAAATGTTACCATCACATGTTAAACTCCTTCTGGGTACCCAAATATGTTTGCCTTTTTGGGTCTGTTTGGACTCTCATCTTTGCATTTCAAAGCTCCCATCTATTCATCAATGATGCTAGAGAGAACCCTTATTCCATTAAAGAGTCCTTTTCTCTCTCTTGTCTCCGCCTCTGTGTTGTTTCTCTTTCTGTCTCTCTCTCTCTCTCTCTCACACATTATACTCAGCTTTGTAGGGCACATTTCTTCATTGTAACCTGAAGTACTACATTCCAATCATCTTCATCCATTTGTAGTAATAGCTGGCAGGTTTAGGTGATCCTAGCTCTACCTCCTTGGTACTTGAAGCTGCTTGGTTCAGAATGTTTGCAGTTTTTCTTCTTTGATATTGAAATTCTGAATTTTGGCGATGACATTTCTGGGACTTTTCCTTTTGGAGTTCTTTTCGAAAAGGAGGTAATTGTTAGGTTCTTTCTACCTTCATTTTGCCCTCTGGTTCTAGTAGAACTGGGCAGTTTTCATTCATGATTTTTAAAAGCGTAGTGTCCAGGATTTTTGTAAATCATAGTTTTTAAGAGTTTTCAATTATTCTTAAAGTATCTCCCTGAGGGAAATTAATATAATGCTGTTGTTTTAATAACCAGTTATTAATTTGTGATCTATCCTTTTTCCTTCGATTTTTACCAAGACCCCACTCCTGAAAAGGCCAGTCAGTCTCTGCAGGGCATGACTGGGTAATGTAACTCCTAGCCCTCAAGGCATCTGCTTGTTAACTAATTTGGGTTGGGCTCTCTGTAAACAGAAGCCTCACTGAGCTGGTGGATGCTACCGCCTAGAGAGATTCGTGTATTCTTGGACCCTTCATTAGGGTTTGGGGCAGTCTGACTCATGAAGAAGAAATAAAACCAGAGAGAACCTGATCAAGTACCCAGATTTGTAGAGAGGCCTGAAAACTCATGACCAGGCTTCATTCTTCAGCTGGGAGGGGCTGAGGACTCTTAGCCTCCCTCTTCATTACATTTGCACCAACCAGGGTGGCCTTTTTGTCAGGGGAGGTTCAAATAATGTGCTCTCTGGAAGACAGAAGGGCATTTAAGGTGGCTCAGAGACTCCCTTTTCGTCTTTGATTATAGAGAGAAATCATTGACCATCAGTTTATTGATTATTGGCTGGCCTAATTAATAAAGTGATTTTTAATACGTGGAAACTTTGTCTCAGAATTTTATTTGCAACATCTCCTTGATCTGTCAGTATATATATGTATGTATATTGGTATGTATGTATGTATATATGTATATGTATACATACATACACACATATATAGATACCTTAATTTTCTTCTATTTTTTCAGTCTTTTAAGTTTATTCTACTATTTCTTGCTATTTCATGTAGTCATTGGCTTTGGTCGGTCTGTTCTAATTTTCTTTTTTTTTTATTAATTTATTTTGATTTATCAATAATCACTTCCATATGCTTTTGAGTTTAAAATTTTTCTCCCCCTTCCCCCCCACCCTCCCCAAGACGGCGCATAATCTGATATAGGCTATACATTTACATTCATATTAAACATATTTTCACATTAGTGATGCTGTAAGTAGAAATTAAAACCAGTAGAAGGAACCATCAGAAAGAGGAAACAAAACTCAACAGAAGAGAAAAAAAATAACAATTTGGCTTCCATAGTTCTTTGTTTGGATGTGGATAGCATTTTCCATCACAAGGCCTCTGGAGATGTCTTAGATCCTTGTATTGCCAGGAAGGGTTAAGTTTATCAATATTAGTCATCACACAAGGTGGCTGTTGTTGTGTACAAGGTTCTCTTGGTTCTTCTCGCTTCACTCAGAATCAGACCATACAAGTCTTTCCAGGTTCCCCCGACGTCAGCCTGTTCATCACTTCTAACAGCACAATAGTATTCTATCACATTCATACGCCACAACCTGCTCATCCACTCCCCAATCGATGGGCCTCCTCTCAACCTCCAATTCTTTGCCACCATAAAAAGAGCCACTAGGAATATTCCTGTACAACTAGGTCCCCCTCCCATTTGTGTTATCTCTTTGAGATACAGCCCCAGAAGTGCCACTGCTGGGTCAAAGGGTAAGGGTATGCACATTTCTATAGCCCCCTGGGCATAGCCTCAAATACCTCACAACTCCACCAACAATGCACCAGTGCTCCGGTTTTTCCACATCTTCTCCAACATCCACGTCTGTTCTAATTTTCAAGGAGTCCATTACTCGCCTAGGTTTTTACCACCGTCTCCTCCAAGTTCCTTATTCTCCCTCCAAGATTTCTCCTTAACCCAGCACAGTGCCTGGTACCAAGCAGATGCTTAATGAGCGTTTATTGAATTGCATTTGGCCCTCTTGCTTCATTTTTTTGAGGTATCCGTGTGGTCCTTGGGGAAAATCCACCTTTCCTTTGGAGTGTGCTTGCATTTATTGTGGTGGCCCTGTCTCTCTTTGTAGGGTCTCTGGCATTGATTCCGTTCATCGCATGCTGGAACTCATCTTCTCCAGGGTTCTGTGCCAGTGACCCCAGTTCCTTTGTGAAGCACCGTCTCCACCCTCCTCAGATAGTGTAGACGCTTTGAGTTTTGCAGTCTCCTGCTCTGGGTGGATGCCCGACGGACCCTGCCATCTCCCCCTCCGTCTAACCGTGCTCGTCATCCTCGGGTAGGCTCGCTCCACCCTGCTCGGCCGCCTCAGCCCCCTCTGCTGTGCAAACCTCATCCCTTCCACGTGGAGCATCGGGCCGCACCCAAGGCTCGGGCTGTCTGTCGGGTCGGAGGGAGGCAGGGGCCTGCGGGCTGGCGGCTTGGCCCTTCCCGGAGTCTGGGCGTTGCTTCCCAGCCGGTGGCCTTGAGTGGGCCAGATGCTGGGCCGGTGGTGTTACCTATGCTGACACTGGCCAGCGGCCCCTTCCTCGGTGGGGGCCCGGGCAGTGGCTGCGGAGCAGGCTCTTCCCGAGACCCTTGGCGTCACCGGCGTCTTAAGCAAGATGGTGGCCGGGGTGGCGGTGGCTTCTCGGAACGCGTCCCTACCAGGGGCTGCGAAGGGGGAGGCTGGAGGCGCGCCCATTCTCCGGATTGGGACGTCTTCTCCCGGTAGCCTCCTAGAGCGCGTCTAGTTCCGTCCCGCGCCTGGGGGGGGGGGGCATGGATTCTGCTGGCCCTTCTGAGAACGGCTTCACCTTCGCAGTTCGAGGACTTTGGTCCCCAGTTTATTTCTCTTGTTTCCCGTTTCGCTGATGTACACTCGAAGGGATTTCTCCCGAGGACTGCTGTGGATTCGCCCAAAAATGTGAAGGGCTCGTGTTCCGTCCTGGTCAGCCCGATGAGCCTGCCTAGCAGGCTGCCTCTCCGGCCTCCCTCCCAGCGTACCGTCTCCACAGCCACAGCTTGGCCGGGACAGCGGCTCACGAGTCACACCCCCGTAGTGCGCAGGCGCTGGCCTTCCCTGAGCCAGAGGCCGCAAAGCCTTCTGGGGACTGTAGTCGTCCACGTGGCATCGCGCGTGCGCAGTGCGGGCCAGCCAGTGCCCGCTTCGTCGGATCTGTCACCACGAACGGCAGCTGGGGGTGTCATGCGTTGTGTTGTTGTTCGGTCGGTTCAGCTGTGTCCTACTGTTCGAGACCCCATTTAGTGCTTTGTCGTTTCCTCCTCAGCTCATTTTACAGATGGGGAAACTCAGGCAAACAGGGTTAAATGAGCTAGCCCGGGGTCACAGAGCTAGTAACTGTCGGAGGCGAATTTGAACTCAGGTCTTCTTGACGCTAGGCCCGGGCGCTCCGTAGTTCCTGCGCCACCTAGCTGCATCTGTTGTGCATTGTGGGAATGGCTTTTCCCGGCTTGAACTTGAAGTCTGTGGGGGTGGGGGAGGCGGAGGGAGTCAGCGCGCGTGCGCCAGGCCACCCGGGCTGCTGCCGCAGAGGCCCGGGAGGCCGCAGGGGCCGAGCCAGCCTGGGCAGCGAGGGGGGGGAGCGAGGGGGCGAGAGGGAGTGCGCAGGCGCGAAGCAACAGCTGCCGCATAGCCTGGGGCACGTCCGCAGGAGCCGGTGATGGTGTCAAGGGTACTGAAGGGCATTTGTGCGAGGGGGCGCCGTGTGTCTGAGTGTGGGTCTGGGGCCAATGCGCGTGGAAGTGGGGGAGTGCAGACGTGTGTGTGGGGAGGCGGGGGGGGCAGGCCAGAGGGGGGGAGGGGTGCCACGGCCCGATGCCCCCTCCCGGAGCCCTGCGTGTCATTCATTTGTGCACCCTCGGGCAGCCCGAGTGACAGGCGGCCTGCTGGGGGAGCTGGCGGAGGGGGGCGAGGTGCCTGGAGGCCAGAGGGTACCGGGTGGGGACGGGGCGGGGCCAGTCATCCTGCCTTTGAGCCCCCAGGTCCCGCCCGGCTCTCCAGGAGGCTCCCCCCCTGCTGGGAGAAGAAGAGGGGCTGCCCAGGCAGACGTGAAGA
Source organism: Vombatus ursinus (assembly GCF_900497805.2). Lineage (NCBI taxonomy): Eukaryota > Metazoa > Chordata > Mammalia > Diprotodontia > Vombatidae > Vombatus > Vombatus ursinus. The sequence continues at coordinate 1,599,821 of NW_020954586.1, read as the reverse complement.
CCATGGAGGACGCGGACCGAAGGCTGGAGGGGGGAGGTGAGCGTGGGGGGGGGG
>NW_020954586.1:1580557-1594767 GCF_900497805.2 Vombatus ursinus | reverse complement strand
TCCCTTCTATGCAAAACTCTTTTGAGGATGGACAGGGTGAAAGGGGAGAGTAGGATAAACAGGAGAAAATACGATGGAGGGAAATTAATCATAACTGAAAAAATTGTTGTAGCAGATTTCTCTGATAAAGACCTCATTTCTCAAATATGTAGAGAACTGAGTCAAATTTATAAAAATAAGAGCCATTCCTTAATTGATAAATAATCAAAGGATATGAACAGGAAGTTTTCAGACAAAGTGATCAAAGCTATAGTCATATGAATTAATGCTCTGAATCTCTATTGATTAGACAAATGCAAATTAAAACAACTCTGAGGTACCACCCCACATCTATCAGATTGGCTAATATGACAGAAAATGAAAATGATAAGTATTGGAGGGAATGTGGGAAAATTGAGACATTAATGCACTATTGGTGAAGTTGCGTACTAATTCAGCCATTCTGTAGAATAAATTGGATCTGTGCCCGAAGAGGGATAAAACTATGCGTACCTTTTGACCAACCAATACCACTACTAGGTCTGTATCCCAAAAAGAAAAAAAAAAAAGGAAAAGGATCTATTTGTACAAAAATATGTATAGCAGCTCTTTTAGTGGTGGCAAAGAATTGGAAATTGAAGGAATGTCCATCAATTGGGGAATGGCTGAACAAGTTGTGGTATGTGATTGGGATGGAATACTGTTGTGCTATCAGGAATGATAAGCAGGATGCTCTCAGAAAAACCTAGAAAGACTTACATGAGCTGATGCAAAGTGAGATGAGCGGAACCAGGAGAACATTGTATACAGTAACAGCAATATTGTATGATAGTCAAGTGTGAATGACATAGCTATACTCAGCAATACAATGATCTAAGACGGGGCTTCTTAAACTTTTTCTACTCTTGACCCCAGTTCTGAATGACTTATGGTGAAAAATGCTCTCCATCTCCAGAGAAAAAACTGATAGAGTCTAAATGCGGATCAAAGTGCACTTTTCCTTTACTTTATTTTCCTTGGGTTTGGGGGTTGGTTTTTTTTTTTTTTTGGTCTGTATTTTCTTTTCACAATAAGACTAATGTGGAAATACATTTTGCCTGACAGAACGTGTATAGTCTATATCAAATTGCTTGTCTTTTCAATGAGGGGGAAAGGGAAGGAGAGAGGGAAAGATTTTGGAACTCAAAATTTTAAAACAGATGTTAAAAATTGTTTTTACATGTAATTGGAAAAAAATAAAACTTTGTTTAAAAAAAGATTTCTACAGTATAAATGGGAGTGATCTCACAGGGGAGGCACCAGCAGTTTGGGAGGGGGAAGGGAAAAAACAGAGACTTGAAAAAGGTAGGACTTGAGCTGAATGCATGAAGGAAGGATGACCAATGAGAAAGTACTTTTCCCTTTGGCTTCTTGGGTCCAGGAATGTGGAACACTGTGTATCAAATCAGACTTTTCTAATATAGTGGTTAGTTACTGCACTGCTGGTGTGAGTTGGAAAATGTGGGTGATGTGAAAACAAAAGAGAGCAATGAAAATGTGTTTTAAAACAAGCATAGACACAAATGATATTAAAGTGGTTATACAGCAATCTATAAACTTGTCATTTTCAAGTTATTAATAGTGTAGATTAATTTCAATAAGATAGAAGAAATTTGTCTTGGTTACGACCCTGTAGGCTTCTGAACTGTTTTCTTCTGTATATTTTTTCCTGAAGTTGTGGGAGTTTTTCCAACCTTTTTTTTTTTTACACACTTGTTAGTCTGTATGTATTATTCTGGTTCTGCTTTCCACAGTCAGTCAATCAACAAGCATTTATTAGGTACCTACTATTTTCTAGGTACCTAGCTAGGCAGGAATTGGGGAACAGAATTAGGGTCAGAAATGGAATTAGACTTACAAATGAAATTTGAAATAGAATTAGGGTTAGAAACCTCAGAATTAGGATTAGCATTAGGTGAAATATTGCAATCATCCAGTCCTGTGGCTAGGTATCTGTCTGCCACAAGTCCCTCCTCTTCCCCACTCCCCTGGATTCTTTGATCCAGTGATCCTGGCCTCTTGGCTCTTCCAAGAACAAGACCCTTCTCCACCTTTTGGCTCCAGGTGTTTTCTCTGGCTGTCCCCCATGTCTGAAATTCTCTTCCGCCTCATCTCTGTCTCCTTAGTACATATTCCCTAACTTCCTTCAAATTCCAGCTAAAATCCTACCTCTAAGGGAAACCTTTCCTAATCCCTCTGAAATTCTGACACCTTACCTCTGCTACTAATCACCTGTTTATCCTGTAACTTGTTTGTACACCTTTGTTTGCTTATGGTCTCCCCATTAGATTGTGGGCTTGTTGAAGGCAGATATTGTAATTGTCATCACTTGGCAGGGTGCCAGTAGGAGGCTGTTACATTAGTCTAGGAACAACGTTATCAGTACCTGCGTTGAGATAGTAGCCACTTCAGAGAGAAGGAGCAGAATAGTAGAGGTGAACTAGAGGTGGAAATGGTTGGGTCAGACAAGTAACTGGCTCTATTAATTGAGGGAGCTTATGAACTTGGGAGAGTGGAAGATTGGTGATGTCTTCCACAGAAAGGGGAAGTATGCAAGAGGAGTGGGTTTTAGAGGAAAGAGTGTGGGTTTTTGGACGTGTTGAGTTTGAGATGTCTCTGGGACATCTAGTTTGAAAGGTCCTGTAGGCGTTTGTGGATGTGGGACTGAGACTCCGGAGAGACTGGGCCTGGGTGGAGACAGATAGCTATATCTGGGAGCAGGTGAGGTTACCAATAGAGCACAGAGGGAGAGGAGGCCCTGTGACAGGCCCTTGGGGAACCCCTGTAGCTGGGGAGCAGAAGGAGTCTGATGTGTAAGATGATCCAACAAAGGAGACTGGGGAGCATTCAGAGAAGTGGTGGTGGTGGTGGTAGCAGCAGCAGCAGCAGCAGCAATAGTAGTAGTAGCAGTAATAGTAGCAGCAGCAGTAGTAGTAGCAGTAATAGTAGCAGCAGTAGTAGTAGTAGTAGCAGCAGCAGCAGTAATAGCAGTAGTAGCAGTAATAGTAGCAGCAGTAGTAGTAGCAGTAGTAGCAGTAATAGTAATAGTAGCAGCAGCTGTTATTGATTCAGAGAAGGGGGAAGAATCAGGAGATCCTGGTGTCCCGTAAACCCGGGGAGGACAAAGAGTGACCAGCAGTGTCAGGCGCAGCCGATAGACTAAGAAGGATGAGGGCTGAGACAAAAACCGTAAGATGTGACCATCTGGGGATTTGGGGCAACTTTGAAGAGAAAAGTTTCAATGAAGTGATGAGAACAGAGGCTGGACTGCAAAGGGTTAAAGAGTCAGTGAGAGGAGAGAAAATCCAGGCTGTGAAAGTAGACAACCATTTCTAGAAGTTTTGCTTGGAAAATGAGTTAAGTTTTTGGGTTTAAAGGGGTTTTTAGGGAAGGTGTGGTGGTGGTTTTTTTGGCCTAGGAGACTTGACCTTGTTGCAAGGTAAGTAGGGAGGAAGTAGTAGATAGGGGAGAGGTTCAAGATTTGAGAAGAAATCCTCGAGGTCACAATCTATTGGAGAAGGAAGACAGATGACATGAAATCAAGTCTCCATGGAGAGGGACTGGCCTTGGTCAGGAAGAGGATCACCTTATTTTAAAAGAATAGGGGGAAGGAAGAGGAGAGGGAATGATGTTTCTTTTATTTTTTTACTCATGAAATATCCCCTTTTTTTTTTTTTTAATTTGGGAGTCTCAGTGGAGGCTACAGGGAGAAGTGGGAAAAGAAAGTAGTCAATTAGTCAGGGATAGATGTTCTGGGAGCCAGCCCGGCCAAAGAAAAGGCTGCGGGGCCCTGAAGGATGTTGGGTCTTCATCTTTGGAAGCCACACTGGCCCAGTGCTGGAGGCAAGGCAGGGTACCCTGAGAAGGGGGCCTGGCCATGAGCTGGCGGGGGAGGGGCTCGATTGATCTGGAGGATGGTGATCCAGGAGGTCAGGGCCAAGAACCAAAGGGCCGGCCCTTGGGCTGAAGGCCGGTCGTCTCGGTAGCATTTCCGGCAGAGCTCCGGGTGTCCTCGTTGGACACCCGCTCCAGGCTCCTCCTGGGTGCGGGGGAAGGAGGGGGAAGGGCTGCCGCTTTGCCTTCCTCCCTTCTCAATGCGCTTGCGCCTGGTGCCGCCGGGGCTTCTGGGGCTTGTGGTCCATCCTCCGCACGCATGCGCCTGACAACCTCGGCGTCTTCTCCCTCGCCTCCAGCCCCCAGCTCCGTCGGGGACCTCTCCCCTCTGCCTCGCTCCCAGGCTCCGGGAATGAGGTTTCAAGGAGTTTCGAGATGAAAAGAGTGGGGAAGGAGGGAGTTCATGTCAGATGACCTTGATTTTCTGAGTAAAGGAAGAGGTAAGATCCTCCGCGGATGGACTGGGGGTGGGGCGGCGTGGCAGGGAGGAGAGAAGGCCGGAGAGGGGGTTGGGAAGAGCGTCTGGGGACGGAGTGAAGGTTAAATGAAAGGCTGGCTTGAGCGCAGCGGGGGCCTGTTGAAGGCACATAATGGGGCTTTTCTCACATTGCTTGTGTGTGTGTGTGTGTGTTTTAATGTGACAAATACCAGACAAAATGAACGTCTCTGTGGACTGCACACCGAAGTGCGAATCTCCGTGATGTGTATATAGCTTGTTCCTTCGTTTGAAAATAAAACAGATTCACCATGTATGTAACCTTTAAAGCTGTGCTGCTTGTCTGGGATTCCTTTTGGCCTTCCTTTTGGCCTCTTTTGTGCATTTAAAAAATTCTTTAGTGACTCTTTTCTTTCTCTCCCCCCCAAAACCTCTCCCTAACCTTCCTTCTCTTCCCATGGCACCCCCACAATTGAAAAAAAAAAATGAAAATGAGATAACCAGATTCTTTTACCAGATATGCATAGTCAGGCAAAACAAATTCCCACCATAGCTGTGTCAGAAAATGGGCATCTCATTATGCTTCTTGAAATAATCCCCTGTCTGTCTGGAGGAAGCTATCAGACGTCATCATCGGCCCTCTAGACTCTCGGTTGGTAATTGATCAGACTTCCAAAGGCTTGTTTGTCTTTACAAGATCATTGTTCCATAATTGTTCTGGTTCTGTTTCTCCCTGTGTCAGTTTATATAAGTCTTATCAGTTTTCTCTGAAATCATCCTTTTCATCATTTCTTACCCTGGAGTAAAAATATACATTACATTTGTAATGTACATTACAAAAAATATACATTACATTTGTAATGTACATTACACAAATGTACATTACATTTATAATGTACAGCTTAATTTGTTCAGCCATTCTCCAACTGATGAACAGCCACTAATTTCCTTCTCTGCTACTACAAAAAGAGCTGCTAAAAATATTTTAGTGCATATGGGTCCTCTTATATCTTTGGGGTAGAGACTAGTGGTATCTCTAGATTAAAGGCATGCATAGTGCATTTTGAAGTGCAACTTCAAATTGCTTCCCAGAATGGCTGCAGCATTTCACAGCTCCGGCAACAGTCCCTCTGTCAATTGGCATTTTCCTTTTTGTCACCTTTGCCAATCTGATAGGAGTTGAGGTGGGACCTCAGCAGATTTTTTAAAAATTTTATTTTCATTTTTTATTTTTTTAACATGTGTTTTTAAAACTTTGGGTTACAAATTTTCTCCCTTCCTCCCTCCCCACCCACCCTCATTGAAAAGGCCAGCGTCTCGATACAGGTTATAGATGTGTAGTCATGCAAAACACTTCCATAGTAGTCATGTTGTGGAAAACTAAGTATATTTCCCTTCATCCTATCCTGTCCCCCATTTATTCTATTCTCTCTTTTAACCCTGTCCCTCCTCAGAAGTGTTTGCTTCTGATTATCCCCTCCCCCAATCTGCCCTCCTCTCTACCAACCCCCTGCTCTCTTCAGCAGATTTTTAATGTACAAAGTTAGCATGCTTGTATCACTTACAAAATTCTCATGTTGTTTCATATTCTTATTTGTAATTTCTTTTGGCAGAGTTGTGATTTAGTTTATACAATTTTATTTAGTCATTTTCTAATTGTTAGACACATGGCTTATTTCTAAGTTTTCCAATTATAAATACTGTTGTTATGAACAGTTTTGTAGAGAGAAGTCTTTTCTCCATCATTCTTAGGATGTACTACTGTTAAACCAGTGATGTCAAACTGAGATAGAAAAGGATCTCTGTGACTACATATTGACTTAGAAAATGACAAGTTGACATATGCTACATCATATTGTATTTTTATTTATGTTATTAAACATTTACCAATTATGGCATGTGGGAGCCTGCAAGTTTGACAACCTTTACCCTGAATAGTGGTAACAGTAATCCAGAGGTATAAACAGGTTAATTGCACTTGTTTTGGATTGCTGTATTTTATTCAAAAAGTGTTGCATTATTTCATAGCTCTTATAACTTGTCTCATGCTGTGTCTTATTTCTTCACATCTCTAGCATTGAATTTTACAAATCTTTAATGGATTTTGTTACATTTTAGAGTTGTTTTCATGTGAGTTTTTTATGATTTATTTGATAATTTGAACAGTTTTTCTTGCGGTGTTTTCCAATTTGTATGCCTCTTCAAAGTTTTTTTCCCTTATCTTTTGTGTTTACATCATCTTCATTTCCAAATATATTCCCTACCTCTCCCTTCTCTAATGAACCATTCCTTATAATAATGAATGAAAAAGAAGTCTAAAAATAAATGTCCAGAAAACTACCCCAAACGTTAGTTGATCCTGACAGTGCTGTGCATGGGGTGTTATTCACCCAGAGTCTCCCACCACTACAAAAAGAGGAAGGTTAATTTTCTCATTTCTTCAGGGTCAGGCTTGGTCATTATCATTATATGTGTGTTTGTGTGCATATATACATGCATGTATACACACATACATGTATATATACACAATGTAGTGTATATGTATTTGTGTATATATACAGAAACACAAAACACATACCCACAAAATGTGTGTGTATATATTTGTTTTATATACATACATGTGTGTATATATGTATGTGTGTGTATATACATGGATATTATGTATATATGTATGTATTTTTATATACACATCTACATACACCCCCACCTACACCCCCCAAATGATACATTTTTTTCTTACTATTTATATTGTAGATTTTTTTTTTTAATCCCTGGTTCTGCTTGCTTCACTCTGCATCAGGTCATATAAATCTTTCAGTACTTCTCTGAATTTATTTGGTTCACTGATTTTTGTAGTGGAGTAATTGTGTGTTACAGTTATGTACCATGATTATTTGCTTGGCTATTTACCAGTCATTGGGAATCTATTTTGTTTCCAGTTCTTTGTTATAACAAATGGTACTATTTAAATACTTTGGTGTATATGTTCAATACACCAAAATATGTTATAACTTTTCTTCATCTTAAGTATGTGCTTAGCGGGGGGATTTCTGGATCAAATGATATGGCTGTTTTACTCACTTTTTCAGTGTAACTCCAAATTGCTTTCCAGAATTAGACAAATTCACAGCTCCATCAACGGTACTTGCCTGACTTTCCTTAGGCACCTGGGAAAGTGACACAAATGTGTATAGATCTAGACTAAGAGCTTTCACTGCTACCCCATGGAGGTCAAAAATGAAAAAAAAAAAGAAAAAAGAAAAAAGGTCCCATATGAATTCATCTTTCAAAATTTTTTTAACATTTTTTCTTAATTTAAGATTCTGAACTTTTTATTTCTTCAAATGAATACAAATGAATTTTGTCATTATTTTGTTTAACTCAATAGAGCATTCCCTTGGTAGTTTGATTTGTAGCATATTAAGTCTATAAATTAATTTAGGCAGTATCAATATTTTTATTATATTGACTGGACCTAAATACGAATTCTTGATTTTATTAAAAGTTTTGGAACTGTATATATTTAAGCCTTAAGTGTGTGCCTTTGTAGATTGAATCTCATATATTTTATGCCTTATGTATTTATTTTCATTGGAATTTCCCTTTTTAGTATTTGTTCATAGTTTTGTTATTGTTGTATTGAAATGTTATTGATTTTTGTCGATTCATTTTATATCCTACTTTATTGAAGTTATTTCAGTTTCTTTGCTGATTCTCTGGGGTTTTCTAAATAGACCATTATATTATCAGTAAAGGGAGACTTTATTTAGTCTCTTTTTTATTGATGTTTGTCTTTAATTTCCTTCTCTTTGTATTATTTGTCAGTGGATTTCTAGAACAATGTCACTTAATGGTAGGGAGCTTGCCTTAGTCTGGTAGACTTCAATTGAAGTCCTGCCTTTAACAAGTAGAGCTTGGGTGATCTAGGTCAAGCTGTTGATCTGAGAATACACTAATGAAATCCCAGGTCCTACTTTTTTTAAGTCTTTTTCAGGCAAAGATCCCCAGTTCTTTCAACTATGTTTCTATGGAATTCCATGCTAGGACTGTCCAAGCATATTGGTTGGCCTCTTTTGTTCTCTGGCTTATCAGTACACTTAGTATTATGTGGCACCCAGAACTAAACACAGTACTACAAATATGTTTTGGCCTGGGCAGATATTTTTCAGGTGACTTGTCTAGTCATGCCTCTTTTTTTTTATCACCTTCTGGTGGTGGATTTCTGAACCCAAATGTAAATTTTTGCATTTATCTATTATATTTCCAGTTATTAGTTTCAGCCCACTGGTTTGGCCTTTTGGGATTTTTTTGAATCCTGGTTGATATGTTGTTAGCTTTCCTTCCCAGCTTTGTGTCATTTTAAATTTGATTATTTTGCCATAGATGGGTGTGTGTGTGTGTGTGAGAGAGAGAGAGAGAGAGAGAGAGAGAGAGAGAGAGAGAGAGAGAGAGAGAGAGATGCTCTGGAATATAAATTATAGACTGCTAGCTAGGACTCTGTTGTTTCTATCCTGTTTCGATTCTATGGCCCCTTCTGAATTTCCTTCTCTCTATGGTATATTTAAAAAATATTTTGTTGCTGCTCTTTTTATTTTCATCTCTATTAATATTATAATTTATTCAGCTATTCTCTTAACACAGTAACTCTAGTGGCACCCTATTATTGCAAGGATCAAGTATAAACTCATCTATTTGGCATTTAAAGTCTTTCATAACCTAATTACAACCTACCTTGCCCCCTTTATTACACATATTCCACTTCAAAATACTATGATCCAGTTAAGCTGGCTTTCTTGCTTCATCTCAGACATTCTCATGTCCTGTCTATCTTTGTACTGACTGGGTTCTGTGATTATTTGGAATTAGAGGAAGAATCCTCACTTTCATCTCTTAGAATCCTTAATTTCCTTCAAGGAAGCTTTTACTTGAATTCTTTTCTGTTTCCTTCCCTCTAACTGGTGGTGCCTTCTCCCCAGGGATGCGCTTAGAAACAGCCTACTGGGGTGGGGGAAATGTGTGGACAAATACACTTTAAAGCTTAATCTGCATTATTAACATTTTATCCATAAGTCTAGAAACAGTAAGCAGAAAAACAAATCAAGCCTAGACTTTTAGCATTTGCTGATTTACAAGGTAAATAAATGTTCATGCTGAAAATTTAAGAATTGTCTCTCTTGAGCCAGTTTGACTTTGCTCCAGTACACGGTCCTTCCCTCCCCTGCCCTTCAAATCCTTTGTATCTCTTTTGTATTTGAGGCAGCCTGACTTTCATTTCTCTAGTTTTAATTTCCTCTAGTGCTATATAGTAATCCTTGGGAGTTTGATTCATATAACCCTGAATTTGTAAGTTCTTCTAGGTAGTGGTGTCATTTTTATTATGTTGGCCAACCATTATATTTAATGGTCAGCCACTTTATTTAATATTTTTATTACATAGTCCAGCCATGAACACTTAATATCACTCCAATTATTTAAGACTTTATGTCTAAAAAGAATAGTTTGTACCTTACCTGTCTTTGACTTCAGTTCCCCCTCAACAGTGTTTATTTTACTTGTTCCAGATTGAGCATTGTTCTCCTTGATGGAAGCAAAATAAACTAGAACTTGCCATCACAAATGTTCCTTTTTGTCAGTAAGGCCAAAAGTGGCTAGTTACATGTTTTTATTTCTTTCAGATTCCATTAGTCAAGATTCCAGTTTTGGAACCAAGGTAACAGATCGGATGCAGGACATTTGCATGGAGACATCATCCAAGACGAAACAACCAAAGGTTCTTCCTTTGCATTCCAAGATGACAGATACTGGAAAATGTGATGTTAATTTAGAGAAACAGAAGGGCAACCCAGAAAGACAATCCAGACAAATAACAATCACTCCTAGAAAAACTAATAGTAAAGGCGGGGTACCTGGCAGAAGTTTTAGCCTGGGGTCAGTCTCTGTTCCACTGTGGAGAAGGAAAAGTCTTAGAAAATGTGAGACACTTGAATCAAGTATTGGGGATAAAAAGAAGAACGTGTCTAAGTATAACAGATTTAGGAAGCCTTTCATTTATCACTCAGACCTAATTAAATTTCATAGACTACATAGTAGAGAAAAACTTTATGAACACAATGAATGTAGAAAAGCCTTTGGGAGACAATCAAATCTTGTTAGAAACTTGGGCAGTCTTACAAGACAGAAATATTACGAACGTAACAAATATTGGAAAGTCCTTAACCAGAGGGGAGAACTGGTTTATCAGAGAATTCCTCCTGGAGTAAAATTCTTTGAATGTAATGTGTGTGGGGAAGCCTTTAAGGAAAAAGAAATGCTCAAAAAACATGAAAGTATTCATACTGGAAAAAAACATTTTGAATGTAATAGATGTAGGAAAAGCTTCATCCGAAAAGAAAATCTAAATACCCATAAGAAAACCCACACTGAAGTGAAAGCCTTTGAATGTAGTGAGTGTGGGAAAAGTTTTGGACGGAAGGTACACCTTGTTAGACATCATAAAATTCATACCCGAGTGAAATCATTTGAATGTAAAGAATGTGGGAAAGTCTTTGGTGAAAAGGGACACTTCAGTATCCACCAAAGAACTCATACTGGAGAGAAACCTTTCACATGTAGTGAATGTGGGAAAACCTTCAGTGAGTGTAAAGCTCTCAAAAGCCATCAGAAAATTCATAGTGAAGAGAGACCCTTTGAATGTGATGTATGTAAGAAAGCCTTCAGTCAGAAGGGACACCTTATTTCTCATCAGAGAACTCATACTACAGTGAGACCTTTTGAATGTAATGTATGTAGGAAATCCTTTAGTCAGAAGGGACACCTGGTTTCTCATCAGAAAACTCATAAATGTAATGAATGTGGGAAAATCTTCAGTGATAGTAATGTACTCAAAGACCATCAGAGAACTCATACTGGAGAGAAACTGTATGCATGTGATAAATGTGGGAAAGGCTTCATACAGAAGTCATACCTTGTTAAACATCAGAGAACTCACAATGGAGAGAAACGCTTTGAATGTAATGAGTGTGGGAAAGCCTTTCGTACAAGTGTACACCTCAGTACACACCAGAAAACTCATACAGGTGAGAAACCCTTTAAGTGTAGTGAATGTGGGAAAGGCTTCAGCCAGAGGGAAAATCTTATTAAACATCAGACAACTCATACTGGGGAGAAACCCTTTGAATGTGATGTTTGTAAGAAAGCCTTTAGGCAGAGAGCACACTTGGTATCTCATCAGAGAACTCATACTGGAGAGAAACCCTTTGAATGTACTGAGTGTGGGAAAGCCTTTGGTGAGAAGCGAACCCTTAATAGACATCAGAAAACTCATGCTGGAGTGAAACCCTTTACATGCAACGAATGTAAGAAAACCTTCAGCCGAAGGACAGGCCTTATCATCCATCAGAGAATTCATACTGGACAGAAAGTTTTTGAATGTAATGTATGCAGGAAATCCTTCAGTGAGAGGAAAAATCTACTTTCTCATCAGAAAGCTCATACTAGAGAAAAACCTTTTGAGTGCAATGAATGTGGGCAAACCTTCAGTAAGAATGAGATGCTTGAAATTCACCAGAAAATTCATGCTGGGAAGAAACCCTTTACATGTGATGAATGTGGGAAAGGTTTCGTGAGGAACTCATACCTTATTAGACATCAGAGAACTCACACTGGAGACAAACCTTTTAAGTGTAATGAATGTGGGAAAAGATTTGTCCAGAAGGTACACTTCCTTTATCATCAGAGAATTCATACTAAAACAAAAAATTTTGAATGTAGTGAGTGTAAAAAAGCCTTTGGTGACAAGGTACTCCTTAGTAGACACGAGAAAACTCATTCTGGAGTGAAACCTTTTAAATGTAATGAATGTAAGAGAGCCTTCAGCCAAAGGACAAGCCTTATTATCCATCAGAGATCTCATACTGGAGAGAAACCCTTTCCATGCAATGAATGTGGAAAATTTTTCACCCAGAAGACAGTTCTTATTACTCATCAGAAAATTCATACTGGAGAGAAACCTTTTAGATGCAATGAATGTGGGAAAAGTTTCATCCAAAAGGTAGTCCTTCTTAACCATCAGAGAACTCATACTGTAGAAAAACCTTTGACTTGTAGTGAAAAAGTAGAAACCTCCAGTAATAGTACCCTAAATACCCCAATAATACCCCAAAGCCAACAGAAAGTTCATTCTGGAGAGAAACGATTTTGTTGTGGTGAATGCGGTAAAGGCTTCTGCTGGAGAGCAAACCTTATTAGACACCGGAAAATTCACACTGGAGAGAAACCCTTTGAATGTAATGAATGTGGGAAAGCCTTCATTGAAAAGAATTACCTTGTTGCCCATCAGAGAATTCATACTGGAGAGAAGCCCTATGAATGTAATGAATGTGGGAAAGCCTTCAGCCGAAGAACAAACCTTATTACCCATCAAAGAATTCATACTAAAGAGAAACCTTTCCCGTGTAACGAATGTGGAAAAGCCTTCAGTAGGGGTAAAGCCCTCAAAAAGCATCAGAGAATTCATACTGGAGAGAAATACTTTGAATGTAATGTATGCAAGAAGGGCTTCAATCATAGGGGACACCTGGTTTCTCATCAGAGAACGCATAAGAGAGGGAAACCTTTCTCATGTGATCAGTGTGGGAAAATCTTCAGTCGAAGGACAGTCCTTGTTAGACATCAAAAAACTCATTCTGGAGAGAAACCATTCTCATGTAGTGAATGTGGGAAAGCCTTCGGTGAAAGTGAAACCCTCAAAAGGCATTGGAGAGTTCATACTGGAGAGAAACCCTTTGAATGTAATGTATGTAAGAAAGCCTTTAGTCAGAAGGGACACCTGCTTTCCCATCAGAGAACTCATACTGCAGTGAAACCCTTTGAATGTAATGAACATGAGAAAATCTCCAGTGAGAAGGATCATCTTATTACCCACCAGAAAACTCATACTGGGGTAAAACCTTTCACATGTCTTGAATGTGGGGAAGCCTTCAGTGAGAGTAAAGACCTCAAAAAACATCAGAGAACTCATAGTGGAGAGAAATCTTTCACATGTAGTGAATGTGGGAAAGCCTTCAGTGAGAGTGAGGCCCTCAAAAAGCATCAGAAAATTCATACTGGAGAGAAATCCTTTGAATGTAGTATATGTAAGAAAGCCTTTAGTCAGAAGGAACACCTGATTTCTCATCAGAAAACTCATATTGGAGTGAACTTCTTTGAATGTATTGAATGTGAGAAAACCTTCAGTGAGAAGGATCATCTTATTATCCATCAGAAAACCCATAGTGGGGCAAAACCTATCACATGTCTTGAATGTGGGGAAGCCTTCAGTAAGAGTAAAGATCTCAAAAAACATCGGAGAACTCATAGTGGAAAGAAATCTTTCATGTGTAGTGAATGTGGGAAAGCCTTCGGTGAAAGTGAGGCCCTCAAAAAGCATCAGAAAATTCATACTGGAGAGAAACCCTTTGAATGTAGTGTATGTAAGAAAGCCTTTAGTCAGAAGGAACATCTGATTTCTCATCAGAAAACTCATGTTGGAGTGAACTTCTTTGAATGTATTGAATGTGAAAAAACCTTCAATGAGAAGGATCTTCTTATTACCCATCAGAAAACCCATACTAGGGTAAAACCTTTCACATGTCTTGAATGTGGGGAAGCCTTCAGTGAGAGTAAAGAACTCAGAAAACATCAGAGAGCTCATCGTGGAGAGAAATCTTTCACATGTAGTGAATGTGGGAAAGCCTTCAGTGAGCGTGAAGCCCTCAAAAAGCACCGGAGAGTTCATGCTGGAGAGAAGCCCTTTGAATGTAATGTATGTAAGAAAACCTTTACTCAGAAGGAACACCTGATTTCTCATCAAAAAACTCATACT
>NW_020954586.1:1549312-1580547 GCF_900497805.2 Vombatus ursinus | reverse complement strand
ATTTCTCATCAAAAAACTCATACTGCAGTGAAACTCTTTGAATGTAATGAATGTGGGAAAATTTTCAATGAGAAGGATAGTCTTATTACTCATCAGAGAACTCATAATGGAGAGAAATCTTTCACATGTCTTGAATGTGGAAAAGCTTTCAATGAGCATAAAGCCCTCAGAAAGCATCAGAGAATTCATACTGGAGGAAAATCCTTTGGTGAGAAGGAACACCTTATCACACACCAGACAACCCATACTGGAGAGAAAGCCTTTGAGTGTAGTGAATGTGAGAAAAGCTTCAGCCGGAGGGAAAATCTTGTTAGACATCAGATAATTCATACTGGGGAGAAATCTTTTGAACGTAACAAATATAGGAAATCTTTCAGCCAGAGGATGCACTTCATTTATCATCAGGGAATTCATGCTGGAAAGAAACCCTTTGAATGTACTGAGTGTGGGAAAGCCTTTAGTGAGAAGCGAACCCTTAATAGACATCAGAAAACTCATACTGGAGTGAAACCCTTTAAATGTAATGAATGTAAGAAAGCCTTCAGCCGAAGGACAATCCTTATTATCCATCAGAGAACTCATACTGGAGTGAAACCTTTCATATGTAATGAATGTGGTAAAGCCTTCAGCCAAACAGGACATGTCATCCGACACCAGAGAACTCATACTGGAATGAAGCCCTTTGAATGTAATGAATGTGGGAAATCCTTCAGTGAGAAGGATCATCTTATTACCCATCAGAGATCTCATACTGGAGAGAAACCCTTTGCATGTAATGAGTGTGGGAAAGCCTTTAGCCGAAGGACAATCCTTATTACCCATCAGAGAACCCATACTGGAGTAAAACCCTTTGAATGTAAGGAATGTAGGAAAGCTTTCAGCCAGCGGGGACACCTCATTTATCATCAGAGAATTCATACCGGAGAGAAGCCCTTTGAATGTAACGAATGTGGAAAAGCCTTTAGCTGGAGGGCAAACCTACTTACTCATCGTAGAACTCATACTGAAGTGAAACCTTTTGCCTGTAAAGAATGTGGGAAAACTTTCATTGAGAGGCAAACCCTTTTTAGACATAAGAGGACTCATGCTTCACCAAAATCCTGTTCAGTGTAATGAACAGGGGTAGGTTTTTGGTGAGAGGCAGGCCATCGTCAGACAGAAGAGAAAGAACACAGAACTGATTTCCTTTGATTTGTCATTAATATGGCAAAGCCTTTAGTGAGAAGAAAGTACCAAAAAGCCACCAAAGATCTCGTACTGGAGAGAAAGGGTCCTGTTCCAGGTAGTGTTAGGACATGTGACAAGATGGCCTGGTTGAAAGGTGACTGACTGCATATATTATACTAGTGCAGTTTGCACTCATTCATCAGTCAAGACTTCTATCTGCCTTTCCTGCCCCAACCTATTTGCTGACTTCCAATTCACATTTCCAACTGCCTTTCGACACCTCAAACTGCTTGTCCAGTAGACATCTTAAACTGAACATCTCCAAGACACAACTCATCTTTCCCTCTAAACTCTTCCCCCACCTGCTTTCCCTGTTGTCCATCCACCCATCTCTCAGGCTCACAACCTAGGAGTCATCTTGAACTTACTCTTTCACACACACCCCCATGTCCCAATCTATTGCTAAGGCCTGTTGATTTCACTTCTGTAACATTTCATATATGCTTACTTCTCTCTTCTGATACTGCCACCACTATAGTGCAGACCCTCATCACCTCAGACCTGGACTATTGCAATAGCCTGCTGGTGGGTCTGCCTGCCTCAAGTCTCTTCCCCATTACAATCCATCCTTCCATCAACCATCAAAGTGATTTTCCAAAAGTGAAGGTCTGCCCATGATACTCCTCAATAAACTCCAGTGGCGCCTGTTGCCTCTTGGATCAAATACAAAATGCTCTGTTTGGCATTCAAGCCCTTCCCTAACCTCGCCCCCTTCTACTTTTTCAGTTTTCTTACACTTCACTCACCACCGTGTGCTCTTTGATCCAGTGACACTGGTCTCCTGATTGTCCCATGAACAAGATACTCCCATCTCTCAGGCATTTTTTCTGACTGCCCCCATGCTTGGAATGCTCTCCCTCCTCAATTCCAACTACTAACTTCCTTGGCTTTCTTTAAGTCCCAACTAAAATCCTATCTTTTACAGGAAGCCTTTTCCACCTCCTTAATACTAGTGCCTTCCCATTATTATTTCTTATTTATCCTGCATATAGCTTGCTTTGTGTATGTTTTTATGTTATTTTCTCCATTAAGTTGCAAGCTCCTTGTGAGCAGGGACTGTCTTTTGCCTTTTTTTCCTTCTTTTTATCCTTTGAGTTTAGCAATAAATGTTTATCAGTTGACAAAGAAAAGGCATCATAATCCCCAGGGAGGAGTTCAAAAGATGATCAGCTCCCCCTGGGACTGAGTCATGATCTGGAGGTTCTGCTCATAGGATGCTATTCCAGGTAGGGACAAAAGGGGCAGCATCAGGCCTATGGCATGATGCACAGCTGTGTCATGATGGGATGTATAGCACCTTCACATCCTGAGATATCAGTAGATGGCAGCAGAATTCCATAAATCAGTGGAGCAAATGGGACTGATTCAGGATTCGATTTCTCAATTGATTGTTTCCCCCAAACCACTGCAATGTTATTTGTTTCCTTAAGGGTAAATTTACCCATATTTTCTTTCATTTTACTTTTCTATTCTATATAACAACAAAATCAAAGATGAAAACAAGAATAAAATCCGTGTGAAAACAGTAAGTTTAAATTGCAGTTAAAACAAATGTATATACTTTTACACGACCAAAAAAGGTCGTCTTTGCTGCCTTTGCCCCTATGGCTTCCTGCCATTGACAAGTTCCTCCTGGAACTTCCATTTTGAGGAAGGGCCTAGACCAACCATCTTCCATTCTCTGAGCTTTGCCACCAGATTTTGCTCTGCCCTTTTCAGTTCTCTTTTATATGTTGTCTTACTAAAATGTAAGCTCCTTGAGGGCATGAACTGTCTTTTTATTTCTCTTTGTATCCTCAATGCTTAGCACAGTGCCTGGTACATTGTAAATGTGCTTAATGCCTGTTGACTTTTGAAATTTTTCTTTATATTGATATGGGTGTGATATTGCTGTTCCTTATATAATCATCCTCAGTGGATATATTGTTATTACTATGTAGTCTTTCACTTTGTATTACTTCGTCTAAATCTTTTTTTTTTTTGGAATTTACAGATGAGATGATAGTGGATAGAGTGCTGGGCCTGGAGTTAGGAATACCTGCATTCAAATCTGACTGCAGATCCTTCCTAGCTGTGTTACCCTGGGCAAGTCATTTAACTTCAGTTTCCTCAACTATAAAATGGGGAAAACAGTAGCACCTGCTTCCCAGGTTGTCATGAGACTCAAATGAAGTGTATGTAAGTTGTTTAGCACGGTGCCTGGTGTGTAGTAAGCACCATGTAAATGCTAGCTGCTATTACTATCGTCACCATTCTTAGATGTGTCATATCTTGGGGCACATCAGTATTACGTTATTTTTATAAAAATGTGTTTACCTATTTCCCCCAGTCAAAGAACGTGAAGGGGTTTTTTGCTATTATGAATAATGCTTCTATGAGTATTTTTGTGCAAATAGATTCTATATCCCTGTTACTGCTGTTGTACGCTAATGCATGAGATCTATGTAAATGCTATTGGTAATGGGACTGAATTTCCATGACTCCAAGAGAGATTCAGGTCTTTTTTTTTTTCTTGGAAAAGTCCCTGATGTCAGCCTGATAACACCAAATGCATCATAGACTCTTTTATGGCCATCTTGTTTGTCAATACCTTCTGCTATTGGTGGATCCACTTGTACTTAGTAGCTCTTTCACAGTTACTATCTACAGCTACCAGCCCTCCTTTTGCAGAGCTATAGTATCCGTTCGTTTGTTTCATTCTATCACTTTTTTTTTTCCCACTGTTGCTTCTGTACATCTTGTGCTGGACAGACTCATCAATTAAGAGTTTCTGTCAAACTACATTGTCATTCTAATTTTTTTTGTGTTTTAAAAAATTATTAATGTGATAGATATCAGTTAACAAGATCATTTCTGTGTACAAATGAACAGAAAGAGAGGGGCTTAGGGCCATCTGAGAACCCAACAGTGGTGACCAGACGGCAGACACCTAGCCTCTCTCCTGACCCTAAGCCTTTCCAGAATGGCTTCATGAAGAGCCATCACCCTCAGAAGTATGCACTCATCTTGCCTTCCCCCTTTGCTCAGGCCTCCTGACTAGTCCTGTTTTTTCTGATGAGATGGAGTGCCTTCAGGCTTTACCCTTTCTCCCAAGATCCTCCAAGCCTTACCATATGCTGTGCCTCTATGCCCTACAATCCCCCAGCCCTGTCATCTTAACTGCCTAACTAAAAGCCTCTCCATGTAGGACCTCTTGGCCTGCAGACTGCCCCACTGCTGCACTCATCTGCTCTGCCCTGAACTTCCTTTGATCTGTTCTCTCCCCCAGTGAGACTGTGAGCTCTTTGAGAGCAGATCCTGTCTTGATTTTTCTATTTGTATCCCCATTGCTAGCCTAATGCTTGGTGTATTGTAAGCACTTAATCAATGTTTATTTATAACCATAAACCTTTTTTAAAAATTAATTCTGAACTTAAGAAACACCAGTTAAAAGCTAGCATTTCCATATACATACATAATAGAACAGAAGCAGGATTTCGTATGAAACTGAATCTCAATTATTTTGGCTTGTGTTTGTTTGTAGCTATAATAAATTCAAATGTAACTTTCAAAGCCGTCTTGCCTGCGTGTGATTCTTGTCTTCTCTGCATTTTAAAATAATGCTTCAATGCCCTTCTTTTCTTTCCTTTTTTTCTGGCAATGCTATTTCTAGTTCTCCTCTCCTACCGCCACCTCCAGTTTATAAGAAACAAAAAGCCTTGTAACAAATATGCCTAGTCAAGCAGAACAAAAATGTATGTCTCACTGCAACCTGAATCCATATACTTCTCTGTCGGGGAATAGATGGTATGTGTCTTCAGCAAGATGCATGCGTCTACATCAATTCAGAGTTTTTGAACGTTTCTTTTGCCATCAAGGGGTGATTCTCCTGGTTCTGCTAACTTCACGCTACTAACGCTTCTTACAAGTCTTTTTGGGTTTCTCTGAAAGCAACCACTACGTCATGGCGCATTCATATAGCACAATTTATTCAGCTGTTCCCCAGTTGATTAATCAGCAAGGATATATGCATGTGTCATTCCTTCTCAGCAAGACAAATATCAAGCACTTCTTGTCAGAAGAACCCTGGGGGAAACTGAAGAGACGGTGCCCAGCCCCCAAGGGGTGCGGTGACAGAACATCCAGAGGAAGTCCGGTTGTCACCAAAGAGTCAGTGGCCTCCATTAGAGTCTTCATTACTACAATCCACCCCTCAAACAGAATTAACACGCTCAGATCTCAATGAACAGGTCCTACCTTTAATGGCCAGGCATTTCAGTCACTGTTACTTAGTTTTCCGCAGAGAATTGATTACTTAGCCCAAATATATATGGAAAGTATTGACTTCATTAAGATAATATTTTAAAACAAGGTAACCCTTGAAGGTGATGCATTCCCTCCTTATTTACAGGAAGCATAGTCATTAAGGCCAAGTGTCACTACCCCTCTTTTACTTATACCATTATTCCCCACTCCTGGTTTGACTGTGAGCATAGGCCATTAGTTATTGATTTTAACAATAGTATTAACAGCCAAGCCTCCCACCCCAAGAATCCCCATTAGGGCTGTCTGAATGGCAAGGTTCTGAGCTAAGATTAATTAGAAAATATATTGAAATTAGATCCAGTATCTAATTAAAGTCCCAACACATACATCCCCAAGCATTAATTAACTTTTCTTTTTTGGGAGAAAGTTTCACATACAACATGGGGTTTGGTTGGCTCAATCCTTTTTCTTGGGCAGTCTCTCCCATTCAGGTATCTATGCAAATATAGACCAAGACCCGTAAGTATCATGGCTTCTATGTTTTGTCGTGAAAATGAAAAGGATGAAGCTTAGAACTGAATTACTTGGCGCCTTCTTTTGATGTCTCCTCCCATTTCAAAGTGCCTACATCTCTTAATGTCCAGCATCCTCCCACCCCAAAAACGTGTTGGGCCCAACACGTTCAAACCTCAGTACAGTCATACACTACCCCATGATGTCGTTGGTCCTCTTTGAAAATGAAAGATAAATAACCACATTGAAGCCGTAAACAGTTTTACATGTACTTGTCTCCCCTATTAGAGTGCAGTGGCCTTGACCTTCCCCCACCCCCTGGAAAACTGGCTTTGTTTGACCATCCTAGCTCCTCTACTTCTGATCATAGCACCTTTCCCCCTGAATGCAGAGGGAGCCTTTGCCCTTTCAGGCATCACTTTGTGAGGATGGTGATGGCTGTGTTTCCTGCGGTAAGCTTTCCGCCATGCTGGTGGCAGATCTGTCAGCCAGAAGACCTCAAGTGTTTATCAAGGGCAATGTAAAGCACTGGGCTAGATGCTCAGGATACAAGTACAATGAATCCAATTCAATTCAATAAACGTGTGAAGTCTTACTGTATGCTAAGTGCTAGGAATACAAAAAGGGGCAAAAGACATTCCCTGCCATCAAGGAGCTTACAGTTGAATAGGGGAAACACTATGCAAATATAGACAAAATGAGCTCTATACAGGATAAACAGGAAATAATTAAGAGAAGGAGAGCATTGAAATAGAGTGTTGGGGAAGGCTTCCTGGAGAAGGTGGGATTTTAGTTGGGACACGAAGCCAGGGGGGTCAGTAGTGGGAGTGGAGGAGGGAGAGCATAGGAAAATGACTTCCTACCCACAGTGCACCTGCATTTTAATGGGGGAAACAAGTCCATGTAAAGATATGTGCAGCTTCAGTATTATTTATCTTTCGTTTTCGAAGAGGACCAATGACTTCATGGGTAATGTCATGACTGGCAAGTGAATTGGATTGAAGAGAGGCAGAGTTGCCCAAAGTCATTGACCTCACTCTCTCTTCCTGAGTCACCAAAGTCCAGTGGCAGGACAAAAGTCAGGCTGACTGGAGATAGTCTGGGATGCAGGGGATGCCTTTGGTGTCTGATGTCTGACCAAGCTCTGAGCGCCCCACATCACCTGCTTCAGCCGCCTTCATGGCTGTTGGAACAAATTGTTCTCATCTACCCATTCTATGGCGGGGGAGAATAGTGGGAGGGGAGGTCTTCACATGCTTGGGGTAGACATAACCCACTGAAAGGTTTGAGGCCTGTCACTTACCCTCCACCTGGTGTAGCCCATCTGCTGAGAAGCTTTTACCGGACTATGGCCACTATACATGCTACTGCTTTTTGGAGTCACAGATGAGAGTTAGGTCAAGGCGGACACCGAAGGTGGAGAAGCACCTGAAAGAGGCCCAGCAGCCCTCCCACCAGAGGCACGCGTCCTCCCTGACCACCCCACGCTCCCACCTTCACTGTAAAGTCAAATACAAATACAGTTATCCCTTCTACATGATGACTTTTCCCACCGCAGTTTCAGTATATCACAGGTCAGCATAAGAAATTAAATGGGAATTTTGGGGAGTTTTGTGGAAGACAGATGACACGTAAAGGCACAGACAGCACAGAAAAAAGTTTAGAAATTCAGAAATGCATTATATATATATATGTATGTATGTATATATATATAGTATTGCATAATATCAACATTTTATCTTTTAATTCCAAAATAATTCACATTTCTCTGGTGTGGAGGGAGGGCCAAAAAATTTATGCAGATTTGCCAGATGAGGGGTGGGGTGGTGCTGTGCCCCTAACCCCAGTGACATGGAAGAGATAACTGTATATGCAAAATAATTAAATATAAAGTAATTGGGGATGGAGGGCCCTAGTAGTTGGGGGGGTCAGGAAATGCTTGATTCTTAAATGATCTCTCCTTGAACTGTTTTGCAAGTCAGTTGTTTGGTATTAGATATCTTACATTTTCTTCAATATTTTGATTTTGTTTTAATATTTATTATCGTTTCACAGAGTCATTGATTTCTGTGAGGTTTCTTCTAGTTTTCAGGGAGGCTATTTCTTGGGTAAGGTTTGCCACTTTCTTTTCTAAACTACTTTCTCCCCCTATTCTTTTCCTCCAGAGTTTAGGTTTCTTTCTTTAAGAAGATGTTCATTCTTCTAGATCCAGAGTTCTTGTGGAAAATCCATTTTTTTCCTTTGAGTCTTTGCTTGAAGTTAGAGTTACTCTCTCCTTTTTGGGGGAGGGGGATTTCTAGATTTGTAATGTTTGGAACGGTTGGATTTTTTTTTTTAATGTTCTTATTTTTCCAGCCTTGGTCCCTGAATTGGGGCAGGAGCAGGGACAGGGTCAGGGTCTGCCCTGATGCACTTTTAGTGGGGTAGTCTTCAATATTTTGTCTCATTCAGGGTTTCCTGTGTTCCTATTGTGAGAAACACTAATGGTTTGGTTTCCACAGCTTCTATAGGAACATAGGACAGGGGGAAATCAGGTTACTGATTAATTGATTTATTGGTTTATTGGATTTATCCAGATTCTATTGAAATAATAGATATTGTACTGTAAACACAGATGGCACAAAACAGGCAGGAATGTTGGGACAAGTTGGGGGTTAAAGCCAAGAAATCCTATATAACTGCTTGCTCTACTTCTGTATGTGTGTGTGAGTTCCATGAAGGAATCTGCAAACCCGTTTCTCATGAGAATCATCAAATAAAGGTATCTCTTCTTTCACTCTAAAAATTGTGATTTCATAATTACCCAGTTAACTCTTGTTTGGGGAATTCACTGAGCCCAGTCTTGGGCTGAATTCCAAATTGAGTCTTCGGTTTTTGTAACACTACGATAACCACCTATTTCTAATTCATCTTCCAAGTTAGGTCACCTTACACCTCTGAAGTTCAGATCTCCTCAGGCTATACATGTCCTGTCCCTAGTTGTGCTGTGAGACTATGTGTGAGTATTGACCTTGCTGCTGGGGCTTCCTTTTTTATTTCCTGTGAACTTCTGTTTGACTTTGTGTATAAAATCTAGGGTGAAAGAAGTCACTGTAGTTTTTTATTAGATTTCTCTATCATTCTGCTGGTTCAAATTTCAGGATAGTAGGTACATTGGAACTGGGCAGTCTATCCTGTTCAGGCAGCCATCTTGACCAGAATTATGTCACCTCATTTTACATAGGAGGAAACTGAGGCCCAAGGAAATTCATGGATATGTTTTTGTGTGTGTGATTGCTCCAACTGGAGTGTGTGTATGTGGACATTTGTGTGTGCATGAGCAAATAAATGGATGTCATATGTAAGCAGACACAGGAAAGGGTGAGTGTGTGATAGTTCAGATGTATGTATGTGTGTGTGTCTGCTCCCAGCAGCATACCTTAATGCATCCATGGGACATGCCTCTGGCCATTTTTCTCCATAGATCTCTCAGGGAGAGCCAAATCCTGCCCCCTCCCAGCTGCCTCTGCCCCAGGGTCTTCCCCACTACTCTGGGGACCTTTTCCAGACTGGAGCAACCCGGAACTAACATCCCAGAGCTTGCAGCCAGAGAGGGGACCCTCAAGAAACTTACATGCTTTATCTGAAAACTGCCAACATGGAGGTCACTGAGCTGTTATTTCCTTGTGACTTAGTTTGAACTCTAATGTAAAATGTAGAGTTTCAGGGCAGCAGGCCCCCTATTTTTTCTCTCTTCTCTGCTGGACAACTTAGTAAACTTTCTAAAACTTTGTTCAGGTTTGGGTTTGTTCTCAATCAACAATTTGGTGTCACAAATGTGATGTCTGATGATTAACCCAAGAAGTCTGGAGGCTCTCCATGACTATGGATGCTGAGTAAGTCTCTGTGATCTCAGGATTGAGGTGAGTGGGTCCAAGGTACATGGGATTAATTTGCATGGTGACAACCTGGTGAGTATCCTGGAGTTTGGCCCTGGCCAAAATTGCTCCTGGCCCAAGCTAAGTCTTAAGGATGAGGATTCTGGTTGTCTATAAAACTAGGGTGCTGTAGTTGGCCTTTCTCTCTCTCTCTCTCTCTCTGTCTGTCTCTGTCTGTTTCTGTCTGTCTCTCTCCCTCTTACCTTCTCTCTTCCCCTCTCTCCTTTTCTTTTTCTGTTTTTCTCCCTAAACCCTCCTGTGATTATTAAAAGACCTCAGGTTAATGTGGGAAGCTAAAATTTGGTGAACACAGGCAGTAAAGTTGGAAAGAATGAGACTTCTATTTCAGAAGTTCTACGTGCACAAAGTTATATTTACCATGGAAATCTTGAAGGAGAAAACCTAGCTGAGCCATAAAAACTGGCATAAAAAATGACAAAAAGTGAGCTTAGAATAGTGGGGAAAATTAATGAAGTTTTACACCTAAAACAGCTATCTGTGATGTATTATAATTCTGATGCTTAACTCTCTTCACTAATAAATAATGACTTATTTCCACTGACCTTTTTATCAGAATTTCAATGGGAGATAAAGTTTTAAAATAGGCAAAAAAGAATCCAAGAGAAATATAAGGTAAACATCAAAATCTAATTACAAGGGACTCAATAAGGACAGACTTTAATTTTTATATGAGGAAATGTAAAGTGTATGTCTAAGATTGTTATTAGTAATTGGGTAGTTCGAAAGAAAGATTGGGGTAGAGTTGAGAATGATTTGATACCAAAAAGTAAACTGTCTAGGAAAAGATAAAAAAAGTAATTATCTTACACAAAAGAGGTGTGAGAGGAAGAACAGACACAGAGCAAATAGATGGGGGAGGAGGGCTGGGAGTTCTGAAACCCTACTCTTATTGGGAATGGGTTAAAGAGGGAACAATACATATATATCTAGAAGGGTATAAACATCTAAATTTAGAAAGAAATAAAAGGCTAAGAGGATAAGGGAAGAATTTCAGGGTGGAGGGAGGGGATAAGAGAGGGATCTCTGGAGGGAGGGGTAGGTTAAGTAATAGGAGGGCAAGGTAGTGGGTATAAGTAAAGTAGAGGGGTAAAGAGAGAAAGGAAATAAGAGATACACACAAACATAAAGATCAAGAATAGAATTTATTAGGGAAAAAAAGCAGGGGTAGAAATCATGATCTCAGAGTTAAAGCTAAAATAGATTTAATCAAAAGAGAAAAAAAAGGGAAACTACACTATATATCAGCCATATTAGTCAATATTGTTTTAGACTATTAAAAATAAACAGACAATATAAGGTTGGAATATTGCTATAATATAGGAAAGAATGAGTTGGTGTACTTAGAAAAATAGGGAAATATTTGGACCTATGAAGGAAGATGTTACCCACCCTCAGAGAAACAGAGGACGAACTAGTATAATATGGTCTTGCATGGGTGCATATGAATGGATATGTCTATATATGAGTATGATTATGGATATCTAAGTATGTAAGTGTATATATGTATGTGTATATGTATGTATGTATGTATGTATATATGTGTATGTGTATGTGTGTGTGTGCGTATCTCCATGCTTAATTGTAGCCTTCTGGGGGGGTGGGAAGGTAGAAAAAAGAACAAATTAAAAAGTGCACAGCAGAGAACAAAAGAAAACTTACAAGGAAGCAAAGAAAAAATGAACAACTCAGAACACAATGTGTAGTATTTATTAGATAGCCTTTCTTGAAATGGAAATTTATTGCTGTATATTTTGAATCCTCTCTTACGTTCTGCTGTGTGCATAGCAATGCTTTTTTTCATTTTCTTATTTTGTATTTAAGTTTATAATGTTTCTTTTTTATTATGTATTTAAGTTTATAATATATTTCTTTTTCTTTTTTATTTTGTATTTAACTTTTAGTATTTAAGTTTATGTTTCTTTTTCTTTTTTATTTTGTATTTAAGTTTTAGTATTTATGTTTTTTTCTTTTTATTTTGTATTTAAGTATATAGTATGTTTTGTTTTCTTTTTATTGTGTATTTAAGTTTAAAATAAGTTAATAAAAAATAGGCAAGAAAAACAGCAAGATATCATCTCTGTCTTCTCAGTCTTAGCCAGGTCAAGACTGCACAGATGAAGACAGATAAGATAGAAAGGAAACATTTTTCCTGGTTTGTAGAAATTTATGGCATAATAAACTACAGACTAAATATGTGACTTAAATGTAATATCTTTATTGTAAATTTATAAATTTTGGGTTGAATGTATTTGTAAATGCTGAAATATCTTAGTGGATTATTTTAGGAAGAGGTTGCAACTATCTAGAACCAAGATTACATGCAAATAGCACTTAAGATCTTTTTTTCCTTATCACCCTTTCTCTAGGAGGGTGAGAGATTCACAATTAATAGAAAGTGATTTCACTGCCTAGAAAATGCTAAGAAAGCCTTAAAGCAAAATAAAAAGAAAAAAAATAGATTGCAGTCTGCAGTCTTTAGGACTTCTCAAGTGAAAATTTACTCTCAAGAGAATTATTTGCCTTGCCATTGTCTTTTCTTCTGTGAATGATTCAACAGAACTTAATTGTTTAGGTAAAGTAGAAGCAAAGTCATCTAAAAGAAATTGAAATAGATTATGTAACTCAAAATATACAAGTTTTGCAATTAATTAGTACACAGTATAAGAAAATGTGTACAGGAGAGATTCAATGGAATTTTAGACCAGGATATGATTGTTCAAAAGAAGATGAGATGACTAAAATAAAGTAGCAAGGGTAAGTGAAGTGTTAAATAAAAGTATGAAAAGAAAGCTGCAGTTTTGAAGTTTGTGGACTTTAATCAAAGTCCATTGGAAGGGAATAGAGAGAGAAGGTTAAGCAAGTTGAGATAAAAGAAGAATGGGTAGAAAGTTTAAAAAAGGTTGAATTCATTTGCACTGAGTGTGATTGAAAGGCTGGAAGTAAAGGGTTTGGAAAAAGAGGTTTGAGAAGTTTTTATTATTTTTTAAAAATCTCATTGAGATAAGAACACAAGAAACTTTCTCTGCCTGTAATCTGTAGACATCAGTTGGAGAAATGCCTGTTAGGAATTTAAGATAGACAGTATTTTGTCAAGTTATAATATTTACCAAGTGAAAACTAAAGAACAAATTTGCAGCAATTATTTGAGTATAGCATGCTAAAATTCTGTTCTTGAAGGACCATTAGAAGGGTATGTTCCAACTTTTACAGTCTCATGGGCCCCAAAGAGGGAGATAAGAATTTGAGATTGCCACCATAAATCTTTGGAATGGAACTAACTAAAAGCAATGGACTCTATAATTTGGAGTGCTGGCAGCTAATGGCCATGAGGAGAATTGAGGTTTTGAATTATACCATTTGTGATTGTAAATCCAGATTTAATTTGATTTTTGCCTTTAAAGGAAATTATAATATGGTCTCATTCAAAGTAAGATGTATTCTCCTATTAGGGTAATTTTGATGTTTGACCCTCTGTAGGTAGATCAGACCTTAACACAAAATACATCTGATACTTGGTATTAAGGTGATATGCTTAGAAATTGCGCGAATAAAGGGGTGGAGCCAAGATGGCGGAATGAAAGCAGTGACTTGCTTAAGATCTCCCCCAAAATGCTCCAAATACCTATAAAAAATGGCTCTAAACAAATTCTAAAGCAGCAGAACCCACAAAAAGAGAGAGCGAAACAAATTTCTAGCCAAAGACAGCCTGGATGGTTGATCAGAAAGGTATATCATGCCAGGCTGGGAGAGGAACACAGTTCGGCATGGGTGCACAGGCCACAGCAAACCTGGAGCTCAGAGGACTGAATCACGGGCAGCTGTGGTGGTTTCTAGACTTCTCAACCCACAACACCAAAGACAACTTGGAAGGTCAGTGGGAAAAGTCTGTTTCTGCAGTGCTGAAAGAGAAGCACAGGGTCCTAGCCCCATTCCCTGAGCGTGGCCCGGGGCAGTGGCTGCCACCTGAGCTTCTCGCCCACAGACTGAGGGGGAATCAGGTGGCTGATCAGAGGGGATTGCAGGGATCTCTCTGCTGGTGCAGGATTCTCTTGCTTTGCCCATGCTTGGATCTGAGTCACAGTTCTGGGTGGCGGGCCTGGGGCGAGAAGGAGTGCTGGTGTGGTGGAGCTTGTAGTGGCTGTGGAGAGGAAATCCTCCTCACAGTTCCAAGACAGAAAAGAGTGCTCATAGACCAGAGCACAGGCCAGGAAAGGAGTAAACACCTTGCCCTTGATTAAAGCACCTTGGAAGAACTGAAAATTTACAGGTCCCTAGAAGTATCTCTGAAAACAGCTGCACAAAACCCCTGAAGCTTGGGACAGTACATTCTCCACACTGGAAACAGACTCCTACTTTAACAAAGAGTTTATAACTCAAGTAATTGGCTGGGATCGTGAGCAAGCAGTGCAAAAAGAGTCAGACGATATCTTACTTTGGTGACAAAGAAGATCAAAACATACAAGAAGAAGACAATGAAGCCAAAACTCCTGCATCCAAAGCCTCCAAGAAAAATATGAGTTGGTCCCAGGCCATGGAAGAGCTCAAAAAGGATTTTGAGAAGCAAGTAAGAGAAGTAGAGGAAAAACTGAGAGGGATGCTAAAGGACACCCAAAAAAATACTGAAGAAAACAACACCTTAAAAAATAGCCTAACCCAAATGGCAAAAGAGGTCCAAAAAGCCAATGAGGAGAAGAATGCCCTAAAAAGCAAAATTGGCCAAATAGAAAAGGAAGTCCAAAAGCTTATTGAAGAAAATACTTTCTTAAAAATTAGAATGGAGAAATTGGAAGCTAGTGACAATTTGAGAAATCAAGGCACTGTAACACTAATCCAAAGGAATGAAAAAATAGAAGAGAATGTGAAATATGTTGTTGGAAAAACAACTGACCTGTAAAATAGATCCAGGAGAGAGAACTTAAAAATTATTGAACTATCTGAAAGCCATGATCAAAACAAGAGCCTAGACATCATCTTTCAAGAGCTTATCGAGGAAAACTGCCCTGATATTTTAGAACCAGAGGGCAAAATAGAAATTGAAATAATCCACCAATCACCTCCTGAAAGAGATCCCCAAAGGAAAACTCCTAGGAATTTTGTAGCCAAATTCCAGAATTCCCAGGTCAAGGAGAAAATATTACAAGCAGCCAGAAAGAAACAATTCAAGTATTGTGGAAACACAATCAGGATAACACAAGATTCAGCAGCTTCTACATTAAGGGTCTGGAGGGCATGGAGTATGATATTCTGAAGGGCAAAGGAGATAGGACTACAACCAAGAATCACCTACCCAGAAAAACTGAATATAATCCTTCAGTGTAAAAAATGATCATTCAATGAAATAGGGGACTTTCAAGCATTCCTGTGGAAAAGACCAGAGCTGAATAGAAAATTTGACTTTCAAATACAAAACTCAAGTGAAACATGGAAGAGGTAAACAGGAAAGAGAAATCATAAGAGACTGATTAAGGTTGAACTGTTTACATTCTTGCAGGGAAAGATGATATTTGTAACTCATGAGTCCTTTGTCAGTATTAGGGTAGTGGGAGGGAAATAATTATATGTATGTATGGATAGGTAGATAGAGGGCACAGAGTGAGTGGAAGATGGGGTGATATCTGGAAAATAAAATTAAGAGGTGAGAGAGGATTATACTGGGAGAAGGAGAAAGGGAGAAGTAGAATGGGCTAAATTATCTCACATGAAACAGACAAGAAAAGGCTTTTACAATGGAGGGGAAATGGGGGAAGGTGAGAGGTAATGAGTGAATCTTATTCTCATAGGATTTGGCTTAAGGAGGGAATAACAAACACAATGGGGTATGGAAATCTATCTTACCCTACAGGAAAATAAGAGGGGAAGGGGACAAGAGAGCAGGGGGTTGATAGAAGGGAGGGCAGATTGGGGGAGGGGATAATCAAAAGCAAACACTTCTGAGGAGAGATAGGGTCAAAAGAGAGAATAGAATAAATGGGAGGTAGCATAGGATGAAGGGAAATATACTTAGTTTTTCACAACAGGACTACTATGGAAGGTTTTTGCATGACTACACATCTATAACCTGCATCAACATGCTTGCCTTTTCAATGAAGGTGGGTGGGGAGGGAGGAAGGGAGAAAATTTGTAACCCAAAGTTTTAAAAAACACATGTTAAAAAGAAAAAAAATGAAAAGAATATTTTTCAGAAAAAAAAGAAATTGCACAAATAAGAATCAAAAGCATAATTGCTTCAAAAATTACTGGATTTTGAATGTGATTAGTATAAAATGCCAAATTGAGAGATGGGTGAAGTGATTTTCTATGTAAGATGATTCAGAAGTACATTCAACTGAATTGATGTTATTTGACTGGCAATAAGTTTTGTTTTGTTTTTTAAACTCATAATATTGTTTTTGTTATCGTTAGGCTTCTAATTTTTCTTATATTGTGATTTTTGGAAAATTATTGTATAAAAATGCTGTCAATTTGAAAAAATGATACCCAGAGGGTGATGCAATGACATCATTAGAAAATGAACTCCTCTTTTGGTCAAAATGCCATGAAATTATGAATTTAAGCTATCACTAGAGACTTTTCATTATGGTTAAAAAATCTGTCACAAGCATTTAATTGGGCACATTTTGCTTTAAAATAATAATCATTTAGTGTTTGGGAAAAGGATAAAGATTAGATTGTTTTTGCTAAGAACTAGAATATATATATAAGAAGGGATTTCAATGTTTCTATTATGAAAAATTTCAAAAGGACAAGTATAAATTTGTATCCATAAAGTTTAAACTAGTTTTCTCCACATGAACCAATTACTAGAAGATCAAATTTCAGAGGTTGTGTTAGTCCTTAGCAAATTGTATTAAGTTTTATCACTAGCAGATTTTTGTGGCATTGCCTAGGGAATTCTGCAAGTAACTTGGAACCAGGGAAGTGGATCTATTAGGAGGAACATCCCCCTAGAACTGCTTCCGGAATTTCCAAGGAAAAATGTTTCCAAGGACCAGGTGGCTATATGGGTCAGCTAAGACTGAAGATGAAATATGCTGACTAAATGGACAACAGGAACAGGAGTATGTTATTTAATAATGATGATCATTATTGTGTTATTCATGCTTTAATGTTTCCTGGTGTTCATGTTTGCCTACAGAGGTATATGCCCAAATTCAGGGTTTATTTTTGAAGATCAGAACCATTTCTTTTGCAACTTTTGGTTAGTTAAAAGCATGTCTTCTATTAACATTAACCTCACCTGACCAAAATGTGACTCACGGAATAATAGTGTTAAGGGAAAATTATTTTATATTCCTCAGGTAGAAGCCAAAGAGGAGTCTGAGCTCCCCAAAGTGATTTGGTTATCTATTAGTTCCCCGTGCTGTGTGATTTCCCTGACTCTGAGTTTTATTGGTTTCCTTGGTGAATATGCACATCTCCCTTCTCAACCAGCCTACTGTCAACTCTTTAAAATCAGTTTAATCTATAACCTGGCTTAATTTACCTACAGAGTCTAACTAAGTTTGTTTTCTTAGATGTATGTGATTATGACTCTAAACTAAATTTGTTCAACTTTTATGACACTGAAGGAAGCATGGAATTATTGGTTTTTTTGATATTTAATATTTTCCAATTATATATAAAAACAACTTTAATATTCTTTTTTTAAAACAAACTTTTGAGTTCCAAATTCCCTCCTTCCCACCTAGAGAAGGCAAGCAGTTTGATGTAGGTTGTACATGTGCAGTTATGCAAAACATATTTCCATATTAGGCATGTTGTGAAGGAAAAAATCCAAGAAAAATAAAGTAAAAAAAAGAAGCATGCATTGATCTACATTCAGACTTCATCAGTTATTTTCCGAGGCAGATGGCATTTTTCATCGTAAGTCCTTCAGAATCATCTTGGATCATCGTATTGATGATGTCATTCATAGCTGATCATTGTACAGCATTGCTGTTACTGTATATGATGTTTTCCTGGTTTTGCTCAGTTCATTTTGCATCAATTCATGTAAGTCTTTCCAGGTTTTTCTGAAGTTCACTTGCTCATCATTTCTTATGGCACAATAGTATTCCATTACATTTATATACCACAATTTGTTCAGCCCCTCAATTTCCAATTCTTTGTTACCACTGAAAGAGCTGCTATAAATATTTTTGTACATGTAGTCTTTTTCCTTTTTCTTTGATATCTTTGGAACACAGACCTAGTAGTGGTATTGTTGGATTAGAGGGTATACACAGTTTTGTAGCCCTTTGGGCATAGTTCCAAATTGCTCTCCAGAATGATTGGGTCAGTTCACAACACCAACAGTGCATTAGTATCCTAGTTTTCCCACATCTTCTCCAACATTTGTCATTTTCCTTTTCTGTTATGTTAGCCAATCTGATAGGTGTGCAGTGGTACCTCAGAGTTGCTTTAATTTGCATTTCTGTAATCAATAGTGACTCTTTTCATTTTTTTATATGTCTATAGATAGCTTTGATTTCATCTGAAAACTGCCTGTTTATATCTTTTGACTATCAATTGGGGAATGATTTGTATTCTTATAAATTTGACTCAGTTCTTTATATATTTGAGAAATGAGGCTTTTATCACAGAAACTTACTGTAATTTTTTTTTTACATTATTACTATGTGTTTCCTTCCATCCTATTTTTCCATTTATCCTTCTTTCTCTCCTTTCACTCCATCCCTCTTCAAAAGTGTTTTACTTCTGACCACTGCCTCCCTGAATCCACCCTCTCTTCTATCAGGTCCCCTCTCTTATCCCCTTCCCCCCCTACTTTCCTGTAGGGTAAGATAGATTTCTATACCCAGCTGTGTTGCTCCCTTTTTGAGTGAATTCTGATGAGAGATTCAAGCATTATCCACCCCCCCCATCTTTCCTTCCACTGTAAAAGCTCTTTTGTGACTCTTTTATGTGAGATAATTTACCCCATTCTACCTTTCCCTTACCCCCTTTCCCAGTCTATCCCTCTTCTTGCTCCTTTATTTTTTTAGATAATCATCCCTCTTTGTCACCTCTTAATTTTAATTTTTTAGATATCATCCCATCATATTCAACTCACACTTGTGCCCTCTGTCTTTGTATACTCCTAAATGCCCTAATAATGATAAGGTTCTTAGCAGTTACAAGTAGCAGCTTCCCATGTAGGAATGTGAACAGCTTAACCTTATTGAATTCCTTACAATTTCTCTTTCTGTTTACCTTTTTATGCTTCTCTTGAGTCTTGTACTTGAAAGTAAAATTTTCTATTCAGCTCTGGTTTTTTCATCAAGAATATTTGAAAGTCCTCTATTTCATTAAATATCCATTTATTTTCCTGAAGGATTATACTCAATTTTGCTGGGTAGGTTCTCTCCTTTGGAGCCAAACTTAACAAGTTCAGTGCCTCTTCCACATAACCTATCATATGGTCAGAGATGGCTATAATGTTTTCCTCAAGTTTTCCATAGGTTAAATAATCCCAAACCTGTGACCAGATGTTCATATGGCATGGACCCAAAACACTTCACCACTTTGGATTACTCTCTTCTGGAACAAATTCAGCATATCAATGTCCTTAAAATGTGCTGCCCAGAACTAAAACAGATATTCTAACTGTGGTCTGACCGGAAAGAGTTTAGTAGGACTATTGCCTACTCATTCTTGGAAACTACTCCTCTTTTTAAATATACTTTAGATTTCATTACATTTTTCAGTTGCCCAGGCACTCTAGTACTCATAGCAAGCTTGTAGTCCAACCCCCCCAAAAACCCACATCTTTTCCAAATTGCTATCAATCTATGCTATCCAATCTTGGAATATGGAAGATTTTTGAAAAAATCAAATGCAAGACATAACACTTATTCCTAAAAACACTCAACTTTTGAAGCTCCATAAAACATTCTAGACTGTGGATCTTGCTGGATCCTGACCCACCATCCAGGATGTTCATAGTCCCAGATCTGATGAACATGGCATCTGTCTTTACCGATATTCAAACAGCTCAAGAACCTGTAGCACTTTACTGCAGGGCTGCCAATATAATGTCAAATAATTAGTAACAACCTTTTGCAACTAACTATCTAACCTATTCAGGATCTACTTAACTATACAATTGTCAAGGCCACATCTCTGACTCTTCCACAGTCCCCTGATGTACTAGTTTAGAAATCCTATCATAAAAGGAAATATGGTAATTATCATTTACTTTTATGGTTTGCAGAGCACTTTACACATACTTCATTAGATACTCACAATAACCCTGTAAGGTAAAAGCTCTTATTATCCCCACTTTATAGATGAGGAAACTGGGGCTAAGAGAAAGTAACTTACCTTAAGTCACAGAACTAGTAACTATTTGAGGCAGGATTTGAATTGAGATTTTCCCAATTTGAAGTCCAGTACTCTATCCACTATACAACTGAACTGTCTAGAATTAAGTTCAATCTGGCATAATCCATAATTTGTTAATTAAAAAAAATTTTAATTGATATACGTTACATCTTTATTTCAAAAATATGCTTTCTGCTTCCACAACCAGAGCCAGCTCTTAAAATGACTAGAGAGCGAAAAGAAACCAGTACAGAAAAGCCAAGCAAACCATCCAAAAAAAAAAAAACAACCAAAAACCAAAAACACAAATAGTAAATGCAAGGCTCCACATAAGCAATACCACACCACTGCAAAGAAGGGAAGGAGTTATATTTTGTCATTCTCCAAGGCCCAGATGGGGAATGGGTAATACAGCATTCAGTTTTGATTTTTACTTTGGCTCTTCCCACTTAAATTTTTGAAGTCACTGAGTAGGGTGTTTTCCTGTTTACTTCACTATACATCAGTTCACAAGTCTTCCTCTATTTCTTTAAATTCTTTACTATATTCTCCAACAATACAGTAATATTCCATTTTATTCATGTCACCATTTGTTTAGTTACTCTCCAATTTTCATTTCTACTTTACTGTAACCTGTCCTTCATGAAGATAGTGATGACCTTCAAAGTTTTCCAATCCAATATGAGTTTTCAAGGGTCTATTAAAAAGCATCCCTTCTAAACAAGCCCTTTCTACATCCACTGACTTCAAAGGTTTAATGGTAGTGTCAATTCTCTGATAGGTAAGAAAGTGTGCCTTCAGCTTGAAGCTTTCCCCACATTTTACATTCAAAAGGGTTTGACTCCAGTACAAGTTCTCTGATGTCCAGTAAGTGTTTGCATTGTGCTAAAGGATTTATCATATTCATTACAGTCAAAAGGTTTTTCTCCAGTATGAATTCTCTGTTGATAAATGAGGTTTCTCCTCTGGTTGAAACACTTTCCACATTTGTCACATTCAAAAGCCTTCTCTCCAATATGGATTCTCTGATGATCAATGAGATATCTCCTGTGGCTAAAGGATTTCCCACATTCATTACATGCAAATGGTTTTGCTCTGGTGTGAGTTAGTTGGTGTGTAATAAGGTATCCCTTCTCACTGAAGGCTTTCCCACATAGGGTTTTACTCCAGTATGAGTTCTCTGATGTGTAATAAGATAACTTCTCTGCCTGAAGCCTTTCCCACATTCCTTACATTCAAAGGGCTTAATTCCAGTATGACTCCTCTGATGTGTTATGGGGTTGGACCACCAACTGAAACCTATCCCACATTCATTACATGCAAAGGGTTTCACTCTAGTATAAGTCCTCTGATGGGAAATAAGGTTTTCCCTCCAGTTAAAATTTTCCCCACATTCATTACATTCAAAGGGGTTTTCACCAATATGAATTCTCTGATAATCAATAAAGCAACCTCTCTGGCTGAAGACTTTTCCACATTTCTTACACGCAAAGGGCTTTGCTCCAATATGGATTCTCTACTGGGTAACTAGGTTTGTCTTCCAACTAAAACCCTTGCCACATTCATCACATGCAAAAGGTTTTACTCTAGTATGAGTTTTCTGATAGTAAATAAGATTTCCCCTTCAGTTGAAGCCTTTCCCACATTTATTACATTCAAAAGGTTTTACTCCAGGGAGTTCTCTGATGGGTAACCAGGTGTGTCCTCTGGCTGAAGCCTTTTCCATGTTCACTGCATGCAAATGGTTTCTCTCCAGTATGTGTTCTCTGATGGATAACAAAATGTGCTCTCTGGCTAAAGGTTTTTCTACATACATTGCATTCAAAAGGTTTCAATCCAGGATGAATTCTCTGATAAGCAATAAGGTTTGCCTTCTGGCTGAATGCTTTCTCACATTCACTACATTGAAAGGGCTTTACTCTACTGAGTTCTTTGATGGGCAATAAGGTTTTCCCTCTGGATAAAGCATTTCCCACATTCATTACAGTCAAAGGGTTTTATTCCAGTATGAGTCCTCTGATGGACAATAAGGTTTTCTTTCCAATTAAAGCCTTTCTCACATTCATTACATTCAAAGGGTTTTACTCCTGTGTGAGTTGCCTGATATCTAATGAGATTTGCTTTCCAGCTGAAGCTTTTCCTACATTCACTACATGCAAACTGTTTTTCTACCATATGAATTCTCCAAGGGGTCAGAAGGTATCCTCTTTGCCTCAAGGATTTCCCACATTCATTACTTTTAAAGGGTTTAATTCTAATATTAATTCCCTTCTGTTTGGTCAAGGTTCCCATGAAGGCTTTCCTATAATTATTACATTTTCTCCCATACAAATTCTTAGATGTCCAGTAAGTTTTGATCTTACAAAGGCTTTTCCACATTCACTAAATTCATGCAGCTTTTCTTCAACATGTACTCTATGAAATTTAACTTGGTCTGAGGAGTAATTAAAGGGCTTCCTGCATGTGTTACATGTAGTAAAGATCCTCCCCAAGGAGACTGAATTACATGCAAGT
Source organism: Vombatus ursinus (assembly GCF_900497805.2). Taxonomy (NCBI): domain Eukaryota; kingdom Metazoa; phylum Chordata; class Mammalia; order Diprotodontia; family Vombatidae; genus Vombatus; species Vombatus ursinus. Next base: position 1,557,808 of record NW_020954586.1, on the reverse strand, counting down.
AAGTTTGGAAAATCCCTAAAGTTTTCTCCAAGTATCTTCTGTTTATGGAGACTTCCTCTCCATAAGGCATGAAAACCTGACCCCAAACTCAGATTTCTCCCAATTGTATTACGAGGAGGTACAAGATTCTTATTCAAAGTTTTCCTATGAGTGACTAGAACTTTTCTGGGTTGTCTCATCAGGTCGCTCTTCTCTTTTACAAAATGAACACCACATTCCTTGGCTTCCCTCATCGTGGATTGCCAAAGCTGATGTTCTGGCACTCTTTTCTTGGATGATGCTTCTAGGCAACTGTGCTGTATCAGACTTGAGTTCTTCATCTCCAACTTGGTTTCCTGGCTCCAGAAATCTAAAAGATATTTAACAAAGGATGTCACTAGCCCTGCTGCTGTGCTGATAAAAAGGAACAAGTTGAGAACAAGTTCTAGTTTCTGTCTCTCCCATCAAAGAGAAGAGTGCTCAATTCGGACAAGATAACAGCAAAAACAATAACAACAAAGCTAACATTTATAGAATGCTTCCTAAGCAATAGGCGATGCACTAAGCAATTCTTACAAATATATCACTTGATCCTTACAATAATTCTGCAAGGCAGATGCTGTTATTAGCCCCACTTTATAGTTGAACAAACTAAGGCAAAAAAAGGTTAACTGACTTGCCCAGGGTCACACGGCCAGTTACATTTGCAGTTAGATGCCGCTAGATTTGAACTCAGACCTTCCTAACTCAAAACTGTTTAGGGGTAACTGACACCAAACACGCAAGGAGAAAGTAATAGGAAACCTAGCTGCCCAGGATTAAATGAATTATACCTCAGGGTAATGAAAGTACTTATAAATGTCATTAAAAACTACATTCAATGAAAAACAGCATTTTCTGGGGAATGGAATACTGAAATACACAAAGTAAGGGGGAAAATTAGCTTAATATATAGAAACAACTATGAATAGAAACAACTTGGAATCAATGCAAACAAAATCGATGTATGTAGATGATGAACAATCGGAGAAAATTTTAGAATTACTGGGCTACCTCAAAACTGTGAAGAACTAATATGACTAATATATATTCCAAAAAATAGCCCTTTCTAAAAATTTCCAAAAGTACAGAAAATAAAGAAGCAGATTATGTGCATAAGTATTGACTACTCAGGGGAACACCAAAATTTCACTCACCTGCATATTCTCATCATTCTTCATTAATATAAAACCATGATTTTAAAAGAAGTTATGAATGTAATGGAACATTAGTGTGTTGTAGGAACATGTGATGAACACAGAGAATAAGAAGTTATGCAAACTAATGGAAAGTGAAGTGGGACTACAAAAACAACAGACACAATAATTACAACAATGTTAATGGAAAATCAAAATTACTGAAACTGACCTTTGAAATAACAATGACCAAAGAAGAGATATGAGAAGACAATTCCCCCTACTTCTTTACTGGGATGGAGGACTATGGTTGCGCAAAACTGCATGTGTCAGACTTTCCTGATATGTATGTTGGTTTTCCTGAACTAGTTTTTCTTCTATTTTTTCGTTCTTTCTTATAAGAATTGATTGTCTGGTAGGGGGAACAGGAGAGAAAAACTGAGAAAAGTAGGTGATGTAAATATGAAAGATATACCAATAACAACTTACTTTAAAAGAGAAATGACTATGAGGAATTGAAACATGAGATTTATATGAATTGATAAAAAGCAAAATAATCAGGAACAAAAGAGCAATATACTAAATTGTAACAAAATTAATGAAAAGATCTCTGAAAGGAAGCCAAAGATCCCAGAAGAGATCATGAAATACAGCTATTAACCATCATGGCAAAAAGGTGGGGAACTGGGACAGCTAGATGGTACAGTGGATAGAGCATCAGCCCTGGATTCAGGAAGACCTGAGTTCAAATCTGGCCTCAGACATTTGACACTTACTAGCTGTGTGACCCTGGGCAAGTCACTTCACCCCACTGCCTCGTCAAAAAAAAAAAAAAAGACAGGGGATTATAAATATCAGAATTTGTCTATATTATCAGTAGTAAGCACCATAGTTAACTTTTACTTAATTGTTACTTTTTGTCATAAAAGAAGCTTCAATGAGTAGTGGGGAATTTTTCCCCCTCAGAAATGTATGTGATTTTATTAAAGACAAATAACATCAATTTGACTTGCATAAGGTTATCTACAGCATGTTTTTGGAAAGGAAGAAAGTAACAGGCAATAAATAAAAGCTACAAAACTATTCATAGCCTTAGACCTAGTAATGCTGCTGCTAAGATATACCCCAAAGATGTTACTGATAGTATAAAAAGACCTTTTGAGAGAAATAATTATTAATAACCAATTATGGGGGGATCCAGGCTTTTTCCCTGTCCTATTTCCTTGTTTGAAGCCCAGGCTTTGAAGGACATTACTGTCCAAAAATTAACCCATCTAGACCATCTTATCTAGCAGTGAATTCCCATCTCAGGTTTGGGTGTTCTACTCAGGTTTGGGTGGGGACAAATTCTTTGATTAGATTGCTGGGGGTAATTTAGAAATATCAGAATAGGTCTACCTCTCATAGTAATATTCATTCTTTCATTAATCATTAACTAATCAGAGTTGATTGCCACCCTCAGAAACATCCATTCTTCCAAGGGCCTACAAACTGTGAGCCCACCCCCAGGATTGGTCTTCAGCATTCAAGAGTGTCACTAACCCTTTTATTAATAAAATATTAGCATTATTAATAAAATGATTAATTACCTCAAAACTATGTCTCTTGAACTTTTTAAACATCACACTTTCTATATTCTACTTGTCTCAGTGGACTTACTTATAATGGAAAAAACCTAGAAATACTCATGTGGCAAAAATTGAGAATGGCTACATTAATTGTTGTATGAACTGGATTTTATGTAATTGGGCCATAAGAAATGACAAATAAGACTAGGGGCCTTTAGGAGAAATCACTGTCCATTCTCACAAAGCTCTGACCACCAACTGAACTTGAGAAGATACAGTAGCTTTCATGCTTCTCACTCACTCACCTGGACAAAGGCTTCTGGGGCCTCCTCCTTTGGGCCTCCATGATGGTGCTTCTCTCTCTAACTAGGAGAGTGTATCCAGACTGGAAACTGGAAGCCTCAGACACAGAGATGTAAATGGGAAAGGTCTAGCAATCAAAAGCAAAGAATTCATTTCTATCCTAGGCAGGTAAGAAAGCACTGGAGGGTGCCCAAAGCCTACTGTTTAGTACTCCAAGGTGGGTGAGTCACTGATGCAATTCAGGCCCCAGAAAGACAACTGTTGCATTTGACCCACTCCATGAAACCTTTTCATGTATATCCCATTTGAACTTTACATATCTCAACCAATCAACAGTCACTGATGAAGCGCCCCTTCTGTATGCCAGGCACTGTGGGAGGCAGCGGGGATACAAAGAAAAATGGGGAATAATCACTGGGCACCAGGAGTTATTTTCCATAGAATAAAATGATATCTGAGCATTTAAGTAGATTTAAAATGGAGAAAATCAATACGAGGTAATTTGGGGGAGGCAGCACCGGCAGCTGTGGGCCCCCGAAAGGCCTCATGATCCAGGAGGGGGCAGGAGATGAGCAAAGGTTTAGAGAGAGGGGAGGGGGCACGTGTCCTGGTGCCCCTTTAGTTGGAGCACAAGGGAAAGAGCAAGAACGCTGGGCAGACACTGGGAGGTGCTGAGGGCAAAACAGGGGATTGGACATTTGGTTCTAGATGCAGCCCCTGGAGCATTCGGAGCCTGGTGGCATCACCGAGGCCGCATCTGACACCCGTGATCTTCCCTGGAACTCTTCTTCTTTTTCACACTCATCAGACTTTCACTAAGCACTGACTGTGTGCAGAGAACTATGCTGGAGAAAATGCAAAATTGAACTCAGACATGGTGCCCACTGGCATCATCCAATCTAGAAAGAACAGAATCCACTGCAAACAAGAGCTCCAGGCAAAGTCCCTGGAACAAGCCCTGAGGAAGAGGGGAAGAAAAACTTTCCAAAGGAAGGAGTTTCTCAAATGCCAAAGGACTTGAGTCATATCCTACAGGAGGGGGCCAAGAAACCTACGGTAAGACAGTCTGTGCAAAGCAAGGGCCTTCCTCCTGGGGACAGAAACATTCTGTCTGACGGCCAACAGAGGCTTTGGGACCCCTTCCATCTGTCATGTAGTCTTGAGTACTCCTGCACCATAGGCCAACTCAGCTCAGTATTTCAGACTGCCCACAGCCTGCACTGAGGAAGGCTGCCAAGATTCCCTGGGGACAACACTCCAAACAGTAATTCGTCATTAGCTACATCATAGCAATTGTTTTCCATTCCTGAATACTGCACTCTGGGCAGACTGACTTAGAAGGCAGGATCCCACATCATCATGTTTGGAAATTCTCCCCATTTCCAAACCCTAATGGCGGATCACTGCTTCCTTTGTACTATGACCTGGAATAAAGGTCATCCCCCCATTCCCCAATGTTACAAATTCCATTTATTAACTACCTAAAATGGGCAAAACATTGCACTAAGTCCTAAGGGAGATATTTCCTTCAAGACCTGTGACCTGTAAAAAAAATCCTTTTTATCAACATTCTCTAAGGGCCTACAACTCAAGCTATATAGACTAAGATATAAATATATTTTGTATGTGTATATATATATATATATATACACACACACGTGTGTGTGTGCATATATATATATATACACACACGTGTGTGCGCATGTGTATAGTGTGTATACACACACACATATACATACACACACACATATATATGTATATACATACACATATATATACACACAGAGAGAGCCAAAAGTCATTCTCTAATAGATAAACAATCAAGGGATGTGAATGGTTCTCAAAAGAAAATTTGAAAACTATTAACAACAGAATGAAAGGATGCTCCACATTGCTAAGAACATAAGGGAAATGCTGACCAAACTCTGAGCTTGCAGCTCGCACCCAGAGAATTGGCAAAGACTACAAAAGATGGGAGAGTCAATGTGAGGTGGGTATTTTCCAGAAGTAATAACAACCACATCTTTTCCAGGCAGCAAGAAAATGCTCTTTCTTTTCTTTTCTTTTCTCTTTTGTTTTCTTTTGTTTTGTTTTGTTTTGTTTTCTTTTCTTTTCGGTGAGGCAAGGGGGGTTAAGTGACTTGCCCAGGGTCACACAACTAGTATCTGAGGCCGGATTAATGCTCTTTCTTAGGATCCACAGCACTGATCCCTCAGTGCTCTCAAAACAGGGGAGGTTCTGGGATAGACACCCACTTTCTATTCTTGATCTCTTTCACTAGACATTTTCCTTCCTTTAAAAAAATGTCACGTCTTAAATCATAGAGCGCTTGCAATAACAGAGTACAAATGTGGTGGCTGAAACGTCACTGATGGCTTAAACTACGCCATTAAGAGACATTTCCCGTGGCATTTATTGTCTTCATCGTTGCTTCAGTCACAAATGCTTCGATGAGTCTCATGCCAAGGTTTTCACCAAGCTGGTTTTCCTTCCATCGCTCACTATTATTTTAGGAGGTGATGCCATCCACGTTAGAGATTCAGAGTTGGCAGGGGCCTTGGAGGTGGCAAAGGATCCTCCTACATCTACCATCCCTGAAAAGCGGGCATCCAGCCTTTATCTGAAGACCTCCAGTAAAGGGGAACTGCCTTACATCCTAAGGCAGCCCATCCCCCTTTTGACAGCTGTCAGGAACCTTTTTCTGACCTCAGATACAACATCCTCATGTCGCTCCCTAAGTCTCAAGGCCTATGGGGACAATCCCAACGGCCATTCCCATCTTCCTTATGGGCCAGCTTTCATGTTCTCTTTAATCTTTCTCTTCCTGAACTGCAATATCTCCAATTCCTTCAATGGATCCTTATATGACATGATTTCCAGGCCCTTCACTATCATCCACAGCTTCCTCTGGACACTCTTTTCCATGGCCTTTCTAAAATGTGGGGCTGAAAACCAGGCATCAAACTAGAATTGCAGGGCCAGGAAGAGGTGCCAGAAGGGGTGCTTTCTCCAAACTGCCCATCATTTCACTCCATCCTTCACATCTTCTTTCCATCTCCTAAATACCTTTTCTTTCTCCGCCCCTCCTATACACCTCCCCTCTGTCTCTTCCTGTCTTATATTTTTCTTGCAATTTTTCTGTGTATCATGCTGATCACCCAATAGACTGAATGTTTCTTGTGGACGGGGGCAGTTTCATTTTTGTATTTGTACCTCTGGTGCCTGTTACATAATGTTGTTTCTGAAGAGGACCAATGGCGTCACAAGGTGATGTCTTGACTTGCTTGTGAACTGGATTTAAGTGAGGCAGAGCTGCAAAAAGTTCCCAGCTTCACTCTTTCTTTTCTTTTTTTTTTTTTAGGCAATTGGGGTTAAGTGACTTGCCCAGGGTCACACAGCTAGTTAAGCGTCCAGTGTTTGGTCTGAGGCTACATTTGAACTCAGGTCCTCCTGACTTCAGGGCCGGTGCTTTATCCACTGCGCCACCTAACTGCCCCCAGCTTCACTCTTTCTTCCAGAGTCATGAAAGTACAGAAGTCAAGATACTTGCAATGGCCCGGGATGTAGCAAATATCTGACCAAACTCTATGCGCTCCACAGAACCTGCTTTAGCCACCTTCGTGGCTATTGGAACAAATTGTTCTCATCAGCCCATTGCACTAAGGTAAGTCTTCACATGCTTGGGGTAGACACCCCACGAAGTCACTGATGGGTTTGAGGTCTCTTGGTTACCCTCAACGTGCTTTAGCCCGTCTGCTGAGATGGTTTTACTAGGTTGCATCCCTGGGCATGCTACAGCTTCTTGGAGCCACGGGTAAGAATTGGATGACAATTGGACAGCAAAGGGGAGCGAGCAGCCCTCACACCTGAAGTGCTAGTCATTGAAGAAAAATACATTTTTAGAGTTAGAAGGAACCTCTGAGGTCATCTAGTCCAATTTCTTGGAATATATTCAGATGTTTAACTCCTCCCATTAGTACTATGCTAATCTTAAAAAAAAAAAACCCTCCTTAGCAAATGATATATATTCAGCCTAAAATTTGCCAAGTTGTATGACGGACACATTTTAACTAAAATGGTTTATGAACTTTCTATCACTGATAAGAAAAGTCAAAATTTTCTGGGAGAGAGTCATTGAAACTCAGGTCCCTAGGTAAGACTTGCATGAACTGACACCACTCAAGACAGAAAGATGTGTGTCTAAATCACTTAGAAACGATGTCGGATGAAATTATTAACAAGAAAGAAAGCAAACCTAAGACTCACCTGAAAGCTGGTTGTGAGGAACTCAGAAATCTTTCTCTCCTTATTCTTTACTTGGGGGAAGGCAGAATCTTGAGGATGCTAAGTTGGATAGGAGAAAGAAGTGCTGGGGGAGACCAAGCCCGCTTTCTAGTCCCTCCACAAAGTTCTCAGGAACATCCACTCTCCTACCCTCAAACCCTTCTGCCTAGTGAGTGCCACCCCCTGGATCGACGAGAAATGCCTCTACTCCTCCTGAGCTGCCAATCACTGCTGAAGCAAAGGGGAAATCCATTCTACCTTCAACTAGTCTGCTACAGGGACAACCAATCTTATGGCACAACACCGGCCCGGATGCTTAATCGGTGCTGATTCACACACAGGCGCGCAGGCACGCACACTCTCTCTCACACTCTCTCTCTCTCTCTCTCTCTCTCTCTCTCTCTCTCTCTCTCCTGGGATTCCTCCTGGACCACTGCCAGCCACCGCTCCTCCTCCATGGGTCCTGCTCCAGGCAGGCTCCCTACAGCACCGGCCTCAAGCTCTCCACGGTGGCACCGGCCTCAAGCTCTCCACGGTGGCCTCGTCCTCGTAGCTCCCTGCTCTTGGGACACTGTCCTATCCACACTCGAGGCCTCTTTGCCCGGCCCAGGACGATCAAGAAGGGCTCCATCCCGGCAGTCACGGGATCTTCGGGGAGCTGGGGGTGTCCTCTGTCTTCTTCACCCTTCGGGGCTCCAAAGCCCACGTGAATGTGGGCTCAGACCTCGGTCCCCAGCTGGACCCGGACGTCCCGGGCTGCCGCGGGAAGGCTGGAGGCGGCAGGAGGCTCCGAAATCACGATGTTGTAGCTTAGGCCCTTGGGAGCCTGCCGCGAGCCCTGGACGCGCCCTGCACACGCGGCTCACGAGTGGATCATTCAGGAGGCATTTCCTGCTCCCTGTGGTTGTGTACAGCGTGTGTGTGCGTGTGTGTGTGTGTGTGTGTGTGCCGGGGAGGTGATGGGATGCGGGGTGCGGGTGCGGGCCACAGCACCTGGAGGGAGGGGCCAGGGAGCGCTTCCCACCTTTACACTCAGGGCACTCTAGGGCACACCCACCCACAGTCACTGGCACGACCTCTGGAACTCGGGGACACTCACACGCTGCAAGGCACACCCATCCACACACACTCACACCCCGCGCTTACACACATCACCATCGTGCTTACACACATCACCATCGTGCTTA
>NW_020954586.1:1547946-1549302 GCF_900497805.2 Vombatus ursinus | reverse complement strand
GCTTACACACATCACCATCGTGCTTACACACATCACCATCGTGCTTACACACCAGCCTCTGCATGTATATGTAAGCCCCCCCCACACACAGTACACGTACACGTGCACACTCACGGGCCACACCACACTTCCTCTTTCTTCGCCCCCCCCCCCTTTGGCACAACAAGGCTGGGAGGCCACGCACGTGTGCACTGTCCCCGCCCTTCTTCCGTTGCGCGTGCGCACTCTCGCCCCAACCTGTGGTTCTCTGGCCACCTTTAGCAAGGGGAGGGCAGGGGAAAGCTGACACTGAGCATGCGCAGCCTTTCCCCAGTCCTGGAGCTGTGGCATGCGTGGGAGCTAGGAGGAGGGGAAGGGCGGGGAGGGGAGGGGCTTGGAGCTGGAACTGCGCTTGCGCACACTCTCTAGTCATTCCGAGGCCCACCTGGAGCCTGGGGCTGGTAATCAGGGATCACCTTACGAGGGGCGACCTGTACTAGAGAGCCGGAAAGGCCGTTCCCACCATGCATCGCGCCAGCCGGCGGGATCGGGGCCTTCTGGGAAATGGAGTCCGGGCCTAAGAAGGCTGAGCCTGGCTCGAGGCCTCGCGCGTGCGCTTTACAACCTCTCCCCCTCACTCCCCCCCAGTGTCTGGGGCGTCGTAGGCGTTTAATAAATGCTGATTGACTAAGTGATGCTGCACTGAATATTCATCCGGTGGAGATGTGCTCGTGTGTCCGTGTCCGGCCCGCGCCTCTGCCTCCCCCAAGGCCGGACAGAGGACCCGCGGTTTGCACAAACGTCCACGGGAGTCACCCGAATTCCAGACACGCCCCGTCCCGTCCTTCCCCTGCCCGGAGGGCCGATCCCTGTACCCATTAAACAGGAGGGGGACAGGGCAGTTCAGGGGGGCTCCCCACCCTCCCCCGCGCAGGTAGCCTTACACAGCCCTGGGGTGAGGAGAGGCTGGAAGGGGGGGTCCCGGGGCGAGTCCGGGCAGACGCTGAGCGTCGACCCCCATTATGATCCCCTCCCCCTTACACTGCTGCCATCGTGGCCCCCCTTTACACCGCTGTCACCGTGGCCCCCCCTTTACACCGCTGCCACCGTGGCCCCCCTTTACACCGCTGTCACCGTGGCCCCCCTTACACTGCTGTCACCGTGGCCCCCCTTACACTGCCGTCACCGTGGACCCCCTTTACACCGCTGTCACCGTGACTCCCCTTTACACCGCTGCCACCGTGGCCCCCCTTTACACTGCTGTCACCGTGACCCCCCCCTTACACTGTCGTCACCGTGGACCCCCCTTTACACCGCTGTCACCGTGACTCCCCTTTACACCGCTGCCACCGTGGCCCCCCTTTACACTGCTGTCAC